>NW_021820802.1:0-176290 GCF_901001135.1 Rhinatrema bivittatum | reverse complement strand
TATGATCTTATCATGCTGTTGACATGACAACCAATTTAAATTATTCTCTAAGGCAATCATGCACACTAGAATCTTCCACAATATTGTATGTTATCTATAAAAGAAGGATCACTTCCTGTATACGATGATATGCTGGTGGTCTGTCAGAGACATGGCATCAGCATCTCCCAAGAATTCCCTTGAGTTAAATTCTGCCCTATTGCTGCTTCTGCACAAGTATGTATCTTTATTTCTTCCCTTGCAGCCTACAGTTATGGCACTCACATTGCTGGCCTTACATATTCTATTCCCCCTGCTCCTAACCTTACCCAATATACCAAATTTGTTTAGCACCCTTCTACTATGAGTAAAAAAGGTATATACTGAATACCTTTTTGGGCATTCCTTCCTGTAACACTACCTATCAGTTTATTCCCCTACAGTGTGTTTACAATCTCTCACAGATGTTCTCTGGTAGTGTGACACTTATGTTCACCTATAGGCCCATTTCTGCCTATGACCAGAACATGCCTCATGCTTTGCAACACTTTTATAACTTGTCCCACATTATGTATGCTCAACACAGTGTGAGTACTTCTGCTGATTCTTGGTTTTCCTCTTTGTTTTCCTAGCTTCCTTCACTTTTCTGGTTATGTGCATTGCTTATATCACTGTTTGCCACTCTAATGAATATTATCCTGGGTTGTTGTTTACAATGGCAGTACTCCTTGCAGAGACTTGCCCAGTATACCTAGTATTATATGAGAAAAATAATACTTTCATACTAGTCTCTCTTTGTTCTTCCTATCTTTACACTTGTTACACCACTATTATGTAATTACTTGACTCTGAAAGATAACATATGTGGTCTTGCTATTATAAGTTAGGTCATTTTTATAACACAGGTATCCTTACAGCTCAATTATAGAGCTAACAAATATCTAGTGAAACTTAGTCACAATGCTATTATTTGCTCATCAGAGAATGCGTGGCTATCTATGAGTCTCATTTACTTTAGGGGGGATCTAGAGGGATCAAAATGCAAACAAAAGGTTAGTTGTTAACCTACACATTCAGCCCATTTGCCATAATCACTTCATACTGTTCTGCCCTCCCCTCTAGTACTCGGATGTGCCACTCTTGCCATTTGTAAGTGGCACAAGAGGGAAATGATGAGTGTGACTGAACAGAAAACCAACATGGAGAACGGTAACCGACCCAGCATCCTCTGCTCTCTTAGCCTATGTGACCTCAAAGTGAATTGCTGAGTATGACTTGCAGAATTCCCAGGATATCTGCACAGGCAGTCAAGCTGGCTCCATAAGGTGACACCTAATCATAGGGTCAAACAAAGCAGAAACCAACGGCGGGAACTTCAGGCTATCCTTCACAATAAGAGGCACTCTTTCTCAGGGTTTTCTATAAACACAGCCACAGATGTGTTAATTACCTTGACCAGCAAGATTCTAACAGAACAAAAGGCTATCCAATGAGTGATGGTAAATGGGCCCCACCTGGGAGAAATATTCGGGGTAGGTAGGGATGATCTTATCATGCTGTTGACATGACAACCAATTTAAATTATTCTCTAAGGCAGTCATGCACACTAGAATCTTCCACAATATTGTATGTTATCTATAAAAGAAGGATCACTTCCTGTATAAGATGAGATGCTGGTGGTCTGTTTGTCAGAGACATGGCATCAGCATCTCCCAAGAATATTTATATTGTTCAATAAAAAAAAATTTGCTTTTAATAAAAATCAAAGTGTTCTTGTCTCCCTGGCCATAAGCATCATAAAAAAATGGCATGGTGCTTAACACTCTTCATTCTTTCCCTGCCCTGTCTCTGCTGTGTCTAATACTCCCTCTGTTTTTAAGGCAGTTACTTTATATAAGTATTAATCTCTTAGGCTGCAGAAGAACAATTAAGTACATAGGCTTCCACCCAGCCCAGGCATTCCTGAACTTTTAAAGGGCTGAGAGGAGGGGGAGGATAGCCATGCTACTGAATATCTATTCTAAGTTAACCAGATAATTAATATCCAGATAACTTAGATATAATTGGATATCTTTGAATATTAGGCCCTACATGTCTAGTCCAAGGGCAGAAGTGTTTCCTGTTTGTTAGCCTCCTTAAAGGAACAGGCTTGGCAGTGATTCCAATGCTTCCAGGCCCTCTAACTGCTGCATCTTTAACGGGCTGACTCAGATGGGACATGACCCTGCTATTAAGGGTGGAGGCCTGAGCCAAAATTGAGGCAGCACATGCCTCTGAGGCCCACCATGGCTATGCTACTGACTAGTGCCCAAATCGCAGGCAGGTGAAAATGAGAAATTACTACTTATGTGATAATTTCCTTTCCTTTGGTATAATCAGATGAATCCAGAACCAGTGGGTTATGCTCCTCTACCAGCAGATGGAGATGGAGCAAAGCTGACATCACATATATATACTCCTGCAGTGACATCAGCCTGTCAGTATTCTCTTCAAAAGCCAACTGTGGACAGTCTAGCAAAAACTTGATTAATAACAGATAACCATTTCAGTACTCAGCCAACAGGAAACACTGAGCTCAGACAAAGAATACATCAACACTAGTCTAGGGACTGGACTAACACTTACTAGTAATCCTGAAATACGTAGCCATGCAGAAGGACCATAGCATAATCATTCGGCAGCCATGGGCAGGAAGCTGGATCCATCTGACTATCCTAAAGAAAAGGAAATTATCGGGTAAATAGTAATTTCTCATTTCTTAGCATCTAGTCAGATGAATCCAGAACCAGTGGGATGTACCCAAGCTACTCCTGAATAGGGCAGGAGGCTGCCCGAGGTCCAGTCAAAAACCACACATGCAAAGACTGCGTCCTCTTGGGCCTGCACATCCAGGTGATAATACCTGGAAAAGGTGTAAGGAGGACCATGACGTAGTTTGGCAAATGTTGATGGGAGACAACAATCTAACTTCCGCCCATGACACTGCCTGAACCCTGGTGAAATTAACCCTAATCTGACTAGGCAACAGCTGTTCAGCATCCATATATGTGGCCGTGACCATCTCCTTAATCCTGTGAGCTATTGTAGCTGCAAAGCCGGCTTGCCCTGTTTACTACCACTGTGAAGGACAAACAAGCATCTGTCTTCCAGAAAGGTTTAAAAACCTACAGATACCTCACGATATGTCTCTTGACATTCAAGGGTCACAACAGGCAATATTCCTCTGCATCTCTTTCCCTATCCAGAGATGACTGGGAAACGTACTGATTCAAGTGAAATCCGAGACCACTTTTGGCAAAAAGGAAGGAACAGTACACAGCTGTATAGCCCCTGGAGACACTTGGAGGAACAAGGCCTGCGGCTCGGAAATTTGACGCGCCACAAGAACCACCATTTTCAAGGTTAGTAACTGCAAGGAAAGGATACGCATTGATCTAAATGTAGGGCCCACTAAGAAATCCAAAACCAGATTAAGGTCTACAAGGGCACCGTAACCACAAGGGAGGACGAAGATTTTCACACCTTTCAAGAAATGGGCCACATTTGGATTAGCTGACAAGGGACCACCATTCTCCTGAAACGGGTAAGAGCCACTACTTGCACTTTTAGAGAATTAAGGATCAACCCTTTATTCAATCCATCCTGCAAAAATTCCAAAATGAGCGGGATCTTAACTGAACGAGAAAGAACACTTCGATCTTCACATCAAGTCTCAAACACTCGCCAAACCGCACATAGACTAAGGAAGTGGAGAACTTTCTTGCTTTTAGCAAGGTGGCAATCACAGCAGTAGAATATCCACACTTCAGCAAGACAAAATTGAGTTGGATCTTCATGAGGAACAGGTCCCTGCTGTAACAGATTCCTGTGTGCCGGAATCTGGATGAGGCAGTCTACCAGAAGCCTTCCCAAATCCACATACCATGGTCTCCTGGGCCAATCTGGTGCCACCAGATGCACCATCCCTGTGTGACCCTCGACCCTCCGAACTATTCTGCCCAACATGGACCATAGGGGAAAGGCATACAGCAGCTTGCCCTCCAGCCATTCCTGCATGAAAGCATTGATACCCAAGGACTTCGTATCTCTCCTGCAACTGAAGAATTGAGGAACCTTTTCACTGCGAGAAGTCACCAGCAGGTCTAGGAATGGAAGGCCCCAGCAATCCACTATCAGCTGAAACCCTAGTCTGACAACACTCATTCTCTGGGTCCAGACTCTCCCTGCTGAGAAATTCTGCTCTCACATTGTCTTTTCCTGCAATGTGCGAGGCCAGATCTACCTCCTGCGACACTTGCTGGCTCTTGGTTCTTCCTTGCCGATTGATGTAAGCCACTACTGCATTGTCTGAAATTATCTGGACTGCTCAACCCTGCAACCTGCCGCTGAACTGCAAGCATGCCAACCGGATCACCTGGGCTTCCAACAGATTGATGTTCCAGAGAGACTTTTCTGTACTCCAGCGCCCTTGAGTAGTCAGGTCCTGACAGTGAGCTCCCCAACTCTGGAGGCTTGCATCTGTTGTAAGTAGTAACCAATCCATTGTTTTTAGGGAATCCCCCTTAGATGATCCACTTGTAACCACCACTGTAGGTGAGAGCAGAATGCCATCAGCAGGTGGAGCTGAGTTGAATATGAATACTCCTGAGACTGTGGGTTCCAATGAGACAGCAGGGAGCGCTAAAGAGGATGCATATGCGCCTTCACCCATGGCACCACTTCTAGGGTTGCCGCCATCAAACTGAGTACTTGCAGATAGGACCACACTGTCGGGCATATAGTGTTCATCAACAGATGCATCTGCACCATCAACTTCTGAATACAAGCTTCTGGTAGGAAAACCTTGCCCTGCTTTGTGTTGAACCCAACACCGAGATACTCTAGTGACTGAGAAGGCTGAAGACTGCTCTTGGCCAGGTTCACCACCCAGCTGAGTTTATGCAACAGAGAAATCACCTTGCGGGACACTAGGTGGCTCTCTTCAAGAGAATTGGCCTGAATCAGCCAGTCATCCAAATATGGGTGTACCAGAATCCCATACTTTCTCAACTCTGCCGCCACCACCACAACCTTGGAAAAGGTTCTGGGTGCGGTGGTCAGACCAAAAGGCAGCACCTGAAACTCATAATGGCATCCCAAAACTGGAAATCACAGAAAATGTTGGTGCTATAGCAGGATGGGAATATGCAGGCATGCCTGAGACAGGTCCAAGGAGGTTAGAAATCCCCCTGACTGCATGGCCATTATCACTGAGTGCAATGTTTCCATGAGAAAATGAATCACTCGCAAATGACAGTTGATCTCTTTGAGATCCAGGATGGGACAAAAGGAGCCCTTCTTATTGGACACAATGAAATAAATGGAATATTGACCCATATTTTCTTGAGACTTGGGTACTGGAACCACAGCCCTCAGACTGAAGAGCCTTGACAAGGTACATGCCAATGCATGCTTATTCTGCGGGGAGTGGCAGGGAGAAACCATGAACATGTCCCAAGGAACACTGCAAAACTCCAGCGCATATTCCTCTCGTATCACCCTCAGGACCCACTGGTCCGATGTGAGTTCGGCCGTCTGCTTCCAGCAGCAGAAAGAGCCAGAAACAGATTCACCGAGCCTCAGCCATATGGCAGGGAAAGGTAAAAATGGCTTCTGCTCTGCTAGAACAGTGGCTGCAGGGCCTGACTGGGGGTGGGTGTCAGCGCAGCGGATCTACGGGCCTGGGGCTGCTCGGGCACGTGACTGGCCTGACCCGCTCACCGGGGTATGCCTGAAGCCCTGATAGGCCAATCCTCCCCTCAGGGTAGGGGAAAGAGATTGGTGGGACTCTGAGTGCTCCTTTCTGCTAGTCTTGCTCATGCCCCCCCCCCCCCCCCTCCCCATCGTTTCCTAAAGTTGCCTCCTGTGGCTCTTGTACTTTTTTTTCCTCTTCTCTGCTGGGTGTTTTCAGGAGGTCACCCCTCAGCCTGGCCCCTACACTAAAAAGGCAAATGATAGTTTTACTACCTAAGAGCCACCCGGCTACTCGTGCTACATCCCCATAGGAGCTGGCGCAAGGTTTCCAGCCTATGGCTCCCCTTTGCCGAGAAGATACCTGAAAAGCTTAGGAAAGAAAAGCACTTGAGTGGATGCTGTGGGCACGGATCACCGTCTCTGGCCAGCAGCATCTGCTTCTCAGCTGAGGCTTGCAGGAAGGAAACTGCACTTCCTTGGGCCATTGGAAAGACAGGCAGGCACATCCTTAAGACCTTTCCCTGTTCCACTTTGCTTTGTATCGCTAAAGTTGCAAAGTTTGGGGCCGCAGTAGCTGGGGCCTTCATCACTTGTGAGCGGGACGTGCTCCGCTCGCGGCACGTGGGGGTCTTCTCCATCTTTGAAGGAGGCTCCGGCTGCGCTGGGGGGGGGGGGGGGGGGGAAGGGACTCTGCGAGGGTCCTTTGTTGTTTTGGCAGCAGGGTGAGGTGGCCACTAGAAGAGTTTGGGGAAGCAGTTTTTGCTGCTTCTCAAATTTGCCGCCTGAAGCAGCTGCCTCACCCTGCCTCATTATAGAACTGCCCCTGGGGAGAATGTAGCAGACAGTGCAGGCATAATTTGGAAGAAACAGGACGGGAAGGGCTGAAGAAGGGAGAAATCATTTTCTGTTCTGCTGAATCTACTCCAATCTCACCCCCTTCAATCTGTCTCCTTGTTTCAATAGGCAGAATAAGTGGAAGGGATGGACTAGACACCTACACAGCCTGTGATCCTAGGACGCAGGACTCAGCTGAAGACAGAGTAGAGGAGAAGGTAGGAGGTTCCCTGGAACAGTGATTAGGGAGCTGTAGGTGGTTAATGCTGAAAGAAGGATAAGAACAGGGGTGGTCTGTAGGGGGATGAATATTGGGGGAGGTGAATACGGGGTGGTGTGAGAAGAGATTACAGTTGGTGGAGATGAGTGTTTGGGAGAGATGCAGAGGGGATGGCACACAAGGGATTGAATTCTGGGAGATGAGACTGTCGATTCCTCCCCCGTTTCCCTGAAATCAGCAATGCAAACTTAGACTGTCTGAGGTGATGTGGGAGACTCAGGGTATGGGGGTGCATGAGAACTACATGGGAGGAGGGGATGTGTGTGGAAGTGTGCAAAGGCACAAGAGCTGGGGAAGAAATGCAAAACAGCTGGCAGAAATGAGGCAGGGGTACGAGACAGAACTAAAAGGGGAGGTCTGCGTAAAAGAAAGCTAGAGGTGGTGGTGAGGGTAAAGAGAGTAAAGGATGGTGTTGGGTTGGGGATGGGTTGTTTGGTATGGAGGGTGTGAGAGAATGAGAATCATAGGTGGTGAAGGGAGAGGGAGGGTAAAAGAACCAGAGGTGATGAAGTAGAAGATGGTGATAAGGGCAGAGAGGGCCAGAGTGAAGGGAGTGGAGAGGATATAAGAGAGCCAGAGATAATGACTGAGAAGAGAAAGGGGTGAAGGGGGTGGGTATGTGAGAGTCAGAAGGGGTAATGAGGGAGGGTGTATGAGAAACAGAGAGGATATTGATAGGGGGATGGGATAGTATTCAAGGGGATAACTGGAGGTGAGAGTGAATCGGACAGAAGGTGATGAGGGGGAGCATGAGAAGAGTCAGAGTGGGGATGATGGGGGTAGGAAAACAAAATGGAGGGGATGGGAGAAGTGAGAGGAATTGAGTGAAATGAAATGGTTGAAAGGGAGTAAGAAAGTTAGTATGGGATGATGGGGAATGTGAGAGAGAGAGGGGGTGACGTTTTGGGGGAGAAGGAAGCCAGATGGCAGGAAGCAATCCAATGAGAATTGAGATTGGCAATGGAATTGAGAGCTGGGGAAGTGAAGGACAAGGACAGGGAGAGCTGGAAAGTGAGATGTGATGAAGGATAGAAGAGGAGTGAGGGAGAAGGAGGAATGAGATCCAGTTGGGAGTGAATAGAAAGAATTATGGTGATGCAAGGGAGAGACTTAGAAGCAGAAAACAGAGAAAATAATAAAAATGAGATGATGTGGAAACAGATATCAGGGAGGAGGAAGAAGTGAAGACAGGAGAGAAAAGTAAAATGGAAAGGACAGCTTGGAAAAGGAATTAGGAGAAGATAGACAAGAGGAAATGAGGAAAAACAGAGCAAAAATAATGCAAAAGAATCCTGATCCAGATAAAGATAGAAGAATGCATTTTATTTTCAATTTAGAGATTGGACTATGTAACATAGTGTTCTAGCAGCTGTATGGCTTCTGGACTAAACTGAACTCTGCATGGTGTAATTGTTATTGGATCGACAGAAGTATAATCCAAAAAGGTTATACATAGGTCTGTTCTTCAGATGTGAATAATCTCTCCGATATAATGTCTGAAGAAGGGGCATCTGTGATTTCAAAAGCTCTTGTACAATATTTTACATAATTCGTACTTTGATACCATAAAAGGTTTCAGAATCTGCCAAGAATCCCATAATTGGAATGTCATTTTCAGTGGTAAGTTATTGTATTTTCTACATACAACTTATTTTTCGTTACATGAAGAGAGGTAGAGCAGGGTTAAATAATGTGAAAACAAGGAGTGCCTCACCAAGTGAAACAGAACTGGTGGGAGCCTATTGATAAGAAACTGGCAAACCATCACTGACCAGGTAAGAAGCAACCAGCTCAGTGTACCCCCTTGGCACTTTCAGTGTGCTGTGCTGATGTTCAAAATTGTTGCCAAAAGGCCAGCAGAATCTCAGTAACACTAGTATCCTATGTTTTCACAGGATCATTCTCGGGGGGCGGAGGGATTGTTGAATTAAATTATCAAAATCTTGGGTGGAGACCATATGGACCCGTGCCCCAAATATTTTAAATAGGTAGCAATGCCTCTGTTCCTTCCAGTTCCTTAGTTCCATTGGTCTGACTCTGACTTAGAATACTGCAAATGTTGCTAATCATTGACACCCTAGAACAGGACTTCCCAAACTTTTAGCCAATGTGACCCCATTTTAGCCTTGAGAGTTCACATGGTCCTCAGAAGGACAACCAAAACAAATAAGCAGGGATGCAGCTCCCCCTCCAACAATCAGTCCACTTTTTCCCTCTTGCACTCCTGTGATCCCCTCTCAAGTTCCACCATCTCCAATCGATTCTCTCTGTCAACCTCCACCCCCTCCAGAGGGCCTCCTTTCTGAACCTCCTTCCCTCCTAATGGAACCTTCTCCTAATCTCTGCCCCTCCAGCTGATCCTCTTCCAACACCTCTCACCTCCCCAGCCCATTTCCCCTCTCTCACCTCCTGCAGCCTTTTTTGCACCCCTCCAGCACATCCTCTGTCACCCCCAAGCCTTTCTTATAACCCCCAACTCAGCCTCTGTCATCCCAATCCCCCCTCACCTCCCAGCCTTATGTCCTCCCCTCCAACTCTTCGCTCATCCCAAGTGCCTCTCTTACATCTCCCAGTTAATCTTCTGTCATTCATCTTCATTCACCCTCCACAGTCATTCTCTCTCCATCTGATCCCTCCCATCAACAGCCTCTCCTCCAAACATCCCCCTGGCCAGGGTCAGCAATGACATTTCTTTGTAGGGCCTGAGCCAAAAGTGGTTGACAACTGATGGGAAGAGAGGGCAGGCTGATAGGTGAATTTTTCCCTTGAGTAGATTCAGTCGGTGGGTGAGGCGAAAGGAGTAGTGTTAATCTCCATAAGCCCGTGCTTATGGAGCCCTCTCCTCCCCTCCCCTCATGGCTGGTCCCTAACCCAATAATGATCTGTAAGTGGCAGCACCATCAGTAATAAAAGTCAGCATGGGGTATATGAGCCAGTGTAAGTTCATAGGCCCTGCAGTGGCCCCGATTTATCCTCACACAGGACTTCCTGTTTCCACAGAAACACATGCAAGGGCAGGGCCATCTCAGGGCCTGCAAGGGTGTGCTGACTTGTACTACTACTGCTGCTGCGAGCTCCTGAAGAGCACTGTTGTCTGAGGCAAGTGTGAAGCCAAATGAAGGTTCTTTTTGGGGGGGTTCCGACCCACGGTTTGGGAAGCCCTGCCCTAGAAGTTTCTCAATTCTCAGAGATTTTTTTTTTTCAGATTTTACATCTAGGCCTTTGTCCTGTGCAAATATCTATGGCAGGTGACTATAAATCCACAATCGGAGAAAGACCACAGATACAACGGCAGCAAGGGAGTCAGGTTTCACTTCAATTAACCAAGCAGAAACCAAAAGGTTACCTAACAAGCCATAAGTGATGCTTTTCTACTGGACTAACATTTTAGAGCCAAAAAAACAAACTGGAAACTGATCCAGTATAGCAGTAGCAACCAAGACAAGAGGATCAGTGAACACCAGGAGTTCTTTATTTTGCACAAAACATCATAAAATTACAGTCAGAGTGGCTGTAAAATTGATGGCTCTGACTGTCTAAACGCTGGTATCTATTCGGCTGAGTTCCTGTCCGGACGAAGCACAGCTTGCTGCCGAAGTGTTTGTGTCGGCTTTTGAGTGGAGGTGTATTCCTTACTGTTTGTCCTGAAGGCAATTGTTTAAACATTCCAAAAGAGGCTGAACTGCTATATGGAGACAAACCACCGGCATTACGCATAATAGCCCCTGAAACAGCTCAAAGAGCGAAACTCGGCCTGAGTTGGGCTTTTTATGATGTTTTGTGCAGAATAAAGACCTCCTGGTGTTCACTGATCCTCTTGTCTTGGTGCTACTAACATTTGAGAGCTACACTCCCTTTGTCTGATCAGCATAAAATGTGCTCATGCTGCACCAACCTGATGAAAGGAGTGTGTCTCCTGTAAAGCTAGGCACAAATGTATTACGTTCTCCCCATAAAGCAGAGTGCTCCCTTTGCCTCTCAGCAGCCAAATGAAAATACTGGTACCTGACCAGGATCTTCTCTTTCAAGTCTATCTGTGAAAGCAGGTTGTCCCCCAATGTTCCCTTGTTTCACCAAGTAGGTTTCATCTGGTTTCACTTTGGGAACCTCCTAAAATAAAATGACAGAGTGCAGACAAAATCATTAATGGTTCTGCACATGTTACACATGCAGGAAAGCTAGCTGTCCTAGGCAACAAAGCTTTGTTCTAGTGTACTCTGTTTCTTAGCTTTCAGACTGGTGGATCCAGAACCAGTGGAGTTATGCACCTCTACCAGCAGATGGAGACATCACAATATATATATAACCCTGCAATGACATCAGCCCGTCAGTATTCTCCATCTCCAGCAGATGATGGACGTGAATCTCCCTACTGGGGGATTGCCTAAAAATTTTAAAAGGAGAAAAGAAAAAGGAGATTTATTCATCCTGCTCTCCTGTGGTGATATTATGGTCCCTCCCTCAGTTGAGAATTCCTGAGGTGCTGTCCTTGGATCCCTCCTTCAGATGAATGCCTTGGTCCGGTAGCTGGTTTTCCAGCCGGCATGGACTTAGCTGTAAAAATAATAATAAAATAAATAAAACCCAACAGAAAAGGCAAGCGGGTGCAGGAAGCAGAGTGTGGCGGTGAAGGTCCTTGCCCTCTCCCCCAGCAGCCGGAGACCAACCTTATACTCAGCTGGGACGGGCTGGGCTCAGGTAAAGATTAATTAAAAAAATATAAAAAAAGAGAGAAGTAGGGGAGTTAGGCAAGGATTCCTCTCCTCTCCGGTCTTCATGCTCGGCATGCCGATCCAATTTTCTTCCCGCCTGCAGGGGAGCTTAAGGGACATGGGCAGCTTGGCAAATTGAGCAGCCTTTTGTTTAGGCCCCGCTCTCAGGCTTGTCTTGTTCGCCACTTGGTAGGCCGTGACAGTGTTTTTGTGTTTATTCCCACACTTAAGGCTGCACTCTTCAGTGCATAGGTTCGTGCTTGTGCGCCCGGCTATGGGTCTGGTTGTGCGCCCAGGTTGTGTGCCTAGTTGTGTGTTTAGGGGCACGGTGTTGAGCATCTAAATTTTGGGTGCCTAGTTTATGCAGCGTGGACACAGCTGGGCATACTGTTACCATTCATCTGTTAGGGTGTACCAACAGCCTCATTGCACTCATAGCAAAGAAGCCTAAACCCCTTACACTTTGTGCTGATTGTCATATTCAGGCCTCCCAACCTGGCGTTCCATCTAACTTGTGTCAGCGCTATTTGAATTGCCTCCATTTGATTTTACTAAGCCTGGTTCTTCTCAGTCTGATGTGGGAATGGAAAAAGAGCTGCCAGAGGTCTCGCCTGATTTTGGGGCTCCCTTAACTGGTTCATCAGCAGGGGAAGGTAGTTCATTGGGTGCAGGGCCAATGCCTCCTGGTTTTGGCATGGATCCCTCTGCCTTTTCTTGGACTGCAATCTTTTCTTCAGGCACATTCCTTGGACCTGGCCAATCATAACAGGTCAGGATCGCAGGCTACGGATTCCCGCATGCCTGGTGCTGTGGGTAAGTGTTGGAGTACGTCTAGACCTGCGGTGGGTCTCCCTGATAGGGACCCGAATGGCATGGATGATGAAGCCGATCCTTACTCCCTGGAGAACGGGGAAATTGGAGCTGTATAGAACTATGTTGCATTTCTTTCATAGAGATGAGTTTCTGGCTCTGATTTCCCAGACACTGAAGATGCTGGGATTACTAGAGGGCCAAATCCACGTCTGAACCAAAGAAAGATCTAATTTTGATTTCCTTGCGTAAAGCCTCATGTTTCTTCCCTATTATGGAGGTCATTCAAGAGCTGATTGATCTTGAAAGGGGTGCCCCAGAAGATAATTTTAAAGGGGGACGAGCCTTGGAAGGACTGTTCCCACTGGATCCAATTGCAAGAGAGCAATTGCGCTTTCCAAAAGTGGATGCACTTGTGTGTGCTGTTACCAAGCGGACAACTATCCCCATAGAAGGGGGAGCAGCTTTGAAGGATGCACAGGATAGGAGAATTTAGGCTATTCTTAAGCAGGCTTTTGAAGCAGTGGTAATTAGTTTGCAGATACCTTCTTGTTGTTCCCTGGTGGCTCGCTCGTCGATGAATCCAGGGCTGCCTTTTTGGCAGATGTGGGCTGCGATTCAGTCCGCACTTCGGCCAGAGGGGTAGCTTTGGTAATAGTGGACAGGCATCAGCTATGGCTGAGAAATTGGTCAGCCAATACAACCTCGAAGTCTAACCTAATAAAATTGCCCTTTAAAGGCTCACTCTTGTTTGGGAGCGAATTAGAAAAAATGGCCAATAAGTGGCGTGAGTCCTAGGTTCCTAGGTTACCAGAGGATAAGAAACAGACACTACGATCCTCCAGCGCGAGAGATTGTGCTAGGGTGTTTAAATGTTTTTGACCCTGCAGAGGAGCGGCCTTTCAGAGGGCTCGGCCTTTGGGTAGGTCTCAATCCTTTCATCCCAGGCAGCCCAGATGGGGTGCAGTCTTGGGTAGTGGAGCCCCTTGAGCCTCCCAATGAAGGTGTGCCAACCCACCCCTGGGAAAAGGAGATAGGGGGTTGCTTTTTTTTTTTTTTTTTTTTAAATCAGAGATGGGTCGAGATCACATCAGACCAGTGGGTTCTAGAGGTGATAAGAGATGGCTATGCACTGGAGTTTCGCAGTGTTCCTCGGGACATTTTCATGGTGTCTCCCTGCAACTCTCCGCAGAGAGACAAGCTGTCAAGGCTTCTCAGCCTACGGGCTGTGGTTCCAGTGCCCACATCTCAAGAAAATATGGGCAGATATTTCATTTATTTTGTTGTGCCAAAGAAAGAGGGCTCTTTTTGCCCAATCCTAGATCTCAAAGGGGTCAATCGCTCTTGCGGGTGACTTGTTTTTGCATGTTAACCTTGCACTCAGTGATAATGGCAGTACAGTCGGGAGGGTTTCTGACGTCCCTGGACTTGTCAGAGGCGTACCTTCATATTCCCATCTATCTAGAGCATCAACGGTTTCTGCGTTTCACAGTTTTGGGGCGGCATTATCAGTTTTGAGTGCTGCCTTTTGGTTTGGCCACCGTGCCCAGAACCTTTTTCAAGGTTATGGTGGTGGTGGTGGTGGCAGAGTTAAGAAAGGATGAAGTTTTGGTGCAGGTGGTGGCAGAGTTAAGAAAGGATGGAGACTTGGTGCACCCGTACTTAGACGACTGGCTGATTCTGGCCAAGAGTTGTGAGGAGAGTCTTCGGGACTTGTGCAAGGTGATCTCCTTGTTGCAGGAGCTAGGTTGGGTAGTGAACCTGGCCAAGAGCAATTTTCAGCCATCACAGTCAATGGAGTATCGGTCAGAGGGCCGTATCCAGAAGCTGATGGTGCAGGTGCATCTATTGACGAACACAATACATGACGGATTGATTTGAGCCAAGACATTGGAAGAGAGCCTTTGTGTCTCCCGCAGGGTGGTTTCCTTGCTACAGGAACTAGGGTGGGTGGTGAATCTGGCCAAAAGTAATTTAGTTGTCTCAGACCCTGGAGTATCTTGGGGTTTGATTCGATACAAGGCAGAGCAGAGTGTTTCTGCCGGAGTCTTGGATCCACTCGTTGATGCTGCAAGTCCAGTCCCTGCAGAATTCT
This sequence comes from Rhinatrema bivittatum, assembly GCF_901001135.1. Lineage (NCBI taxonomy): Eukaryota > Metazoa > Chordata > Amphibia > Gymnophiona > Rhinatrematidae > Rhinatrema > Rhinatrema bivittatum. The sequence continues at coordinate 161,847 of NW_021820802.1, read as the reverse complement.
GTTCGTCCAATGTGGTCTTATCTACAGGTCCTGGGATTGATGGCTGCCACATTAGAAGTGGTTCCCTGGGCGAAGGCACATATGCGCCCTCTTCAGCGTGCCTTGCTCTCCTGATGGAGTCCGCAGACACAAAACTATGCGGTGAGGCTGCTCCTTCCGTTAGAGGTGAAATCCCAGATGGATGTTGGTTACACATGGACCATCTCAAGAAGGGAATTTCCCTGATGGCGCAAGATTGTTTGGTACTCACAACAGATGTGAGCCTCCAGCCTGGGGGGCTCACTGTCAGGAGTTAGCAGTATAAGGGCGTTGGAATGCAGTGGAGCAGCAGAGGAACATCAACAGACTGGAGGCACGAGTGGTTTGGTTGGCATGCCTGCCATTCACCTAGTGTGCCTGCAGTTTGCCGAGCGGTTAGAGGCTCGGGTGGTCCAGATAATGTCTGACAATGCAACAATGGTGGTTTACATCAATCATCAGGGTGGAACCAAGAGTCAACAGGTGTCAGAGGAGATAGATGCGCTCATGGTATGGGCGGAGCAGCATCTCTGAAGCATATCCACCTCTCACATTGCTGGAAAGGACAATAACAGAGCCGATTTTCTTAGCAAGAGAATGTTGAACCCAAGAGAATGGGAGCTGGCAGACGAGGCCTATCAGCTCCTGGTGGACCACTGGGGTCTACTGGATCTAGATCTGTTAGCAAGCTTCAACAATGCAAAAGTTCCACACTTCTTCAGTCACAGGTGGGACTCAAAAGTGATGGGCATAGATGCTCTTGTTCAGGATTAGCCACATGGCACCCTGCTGCATGCATTCCCACTTTGGCCTTTGATAGGCAGGCTGGTACAGAAGATTGCAAGTCAAAACACCACCATCCTTTTAGTAGCTCCAGATTGAGCTTGAAGGTCGTGGTTCGCCGATCTCCAGAGACTTCTTGGTGGGCAGTCCCCTCCAGCTACATCTTGGATGGATGTGTTACATCAGGGACCCATTCTTCACGAGGATCCAGTTCAGTTCTTTCTTACGGTTGGCCATTGAAAGGGCTTGGTTGTTGAAGCATGGTTATTCACCTTCTGTAATTTCCACTCTTCTTTGGGCCTGGAAATTTTCTGCTTCTCTAGCTTATGTTAGAATTTGGATGGTCTTTGAGGCCTGGTGTTTCTGAGCAAGGAACTCAACTTCTCAAGGAGGCTATTCTTTGATTTTGGAATTTTTACAGGATGGTTTGCTTAAGGATTTGGTCCTTAATACTTTGAAGGTTTAAGTTGCAGCACTGGCTTGTTACAGGGAAGAGTCAATGGAGGGCCTTTGTCTTCCCATCCGGGCGTGTCCTGTTTCTTGCAGGGATTTAAACATCTTTGTCCCCCATTGTGGTTTCTGATGCTTTTGTGGGATCTTAACTTGGTTCTTGGCAAGTCCGACTTTTCAACCACTGCGTACTCTTTCCTTGCAGCTGCTTACTTTGAAGACAGTTTTTCTGGTAGCAATCTTTTTGGCTCATCGAGTCTCTGAGCTGCAGGCTCTTTCCTGCTGTGAGCCTTTTCCTCGTGTGGCTCTGGGTGTGGTTCAGCTTTGGACAGTGCCTTCATTTTTGCCCAAAGTGGTTTCAGACTTTCATTTGAATCAGTCCATTTCTCTGCCTGCCTTGGACAGGGATAGAGCTGAAGTTGAGGATCGCCTTTTGCGCTCCTTGGACATCAAACGTTATTTACTGTGCTATTTGGAGGTGACTAAGACTGTTTGTAAGTCTGATCGCCTGTTTGTTCTCCATGATGGAGGTAAGCAGGGAGCATTCTTGCCCGCTAGGTTAAGAAGGTCATTATGGCATCCTATATGGCTGCTGAAGTTGTCTTACTGAAGCAGACTAGACCGCATTCCACTGGGCTCAGGCGATATCATGGGCGGAGCTTCATTTGTTGTCGCCTGCTGAAATTTGCCGAACAGTGACATGGTCATCTTTGCACACCTTCTCCAGGCATTACTGCTTGGATTTTAGGGCTAGGGAGGACCCTGTTTTTGTGCGGGCAGTTTTGACTGGGCCGCTGGCAGCCTCCCACCCTTTTCGGGATTAGTTTTAGTACATTCCACTTGGGACTGACGTACCTGGATGCTTAGGAAGGAGAAATTATTACTTACCTGATAATTTCCTTTCCTTTCGTGAAAGGTAGGTGAATCCCAGACCCACCCTCGGCTGCCAGATTTGGATTTTGTGGTTAGCCTTAGGGCGGGTGATGCAGAGTATGATTCCTGCTCTTCGTTAATAACTGGTAAGTAGCTTCTCTAGCTCTTAGTTTGCTAGATATGTTCCTTCTTTTGGCTGAGCTCAGTTTTCCTGTTGGTTGAGAAACATGAATGATTGCCTGTTGATAATAATATTCAAGTTTAATCAGGTTTGTCCACAGTTTGGCTTTTCCAGAGAATATTTGCAGGCTGATGTCAGAGCAGGACTATATAGCTGTGACATCAGCTTTTGCTCAGTCTCCATCTGTTAGCAGAGGTGCATAACCCACTCGTTGAGACTGACCAGCCTTCACTAAAGGAAACAAAATTATCAGGTAAGTAATAATTTCTCCTTCTGGCTTTGTTTCAGAAGTTTGCAATGTCTACTTTTTCTTCCCAAAACCATATTGCAAAGCACCACACAGACTCAGCAGACTGGGAGAAGTGTGCACAATGTAAAGTACGAAAGCAATATATATATATTTTTTTTACAGGTGCATGGCTGGCTTTATTGATAATAGCACCCTTTGCGAGTGTCAAAACTGGCACCCCCCTCCTTGGAAAATTTGGGAGGGGAGTGGCTAGCTATAACCATTTCTTGTCAAGAAATAACCAAAATGGAACATCCACATTATTGTACATGTAAATCAGAGTGGCCTAGTGCTTAGCATAATAGGCTGAAAACTGGGGAATCCAGAGGTTTCTTAGAGGAAAAAGACATTCTATAAAGATGAAATGAAATGAAATGCCATACCCTCCTCTACTGACACTCCTTGTATCTTTGGGCAAGTCACTTTCTCTCCCATTGCCTCATGAAACCATTTGGATCGTAAGCTCTTTGAGGCAGGGACTTATTGCACTTGAATTCTAAAAACATTTCTGTTAGCTGCCTCGGGATATTTCACTTACATTTAATGTGATGGGTAGGCTTGTCTGTTCCTGATCAAAAGATAATGGTACATTTGGTTATTTCTTGACACAAAATTATATCTAGTCACTCTCCTCCCAAATTGTTCCCTCCCAAACTTTCACCACTGTTCTTGTTAAGTGCTCACCCTCTCATCCCACCACCCCAGTTCCCTTGCTTACACTCTCACCCCAGCCCTCCCTTCCTCACTCTCTCATTCCTGTAGCACCCTTGCTTGCTCTCTCACCTCTCCAGCATCCCTTGCTCTCATACCCTCCCAGTCCAATTGTTCTAAAAATCTCCCAGCCTCTGTGCTCCCACCCCTCCCACTCCAGCTCCCTTGCCCACTTTCCCACACTCTCTTCCTCATTCATTTAATGCCTCCACATACTCCCATCCCTTTGCTTGCAGGCCCCTGTTCACTTTTTGCCCTCCATCTTCCCTTTGTGATCCTTCCTCTGACAAGGAGAAAGCTGCTGCAGTGCTTCATAAATGTCACTGCCTGGCTCCTCCTCTACTGGTTCAGTATAAAGTTTGACCTGCACAGGCTGGTCAGGTCCCATGAGGCTAGGGGGCACCACACGGTTCACACTTCAGTGAGCTGGCAGAGGAGGCAGTAAAAAGTTGCAGGTAAGAAGCACTGCTGCACCTTTCCTCCTGCTGGCGTGAGGGCAGATCATGCTGGTGGTTTTACCAGGGGGAACGACTAGAGACTGTGAAGAATCGTGCCAGGGCTCTGCCACAGAAGAGGCAGCCAGCAGCAGTGTGTTACTGCCCCTGGACCTGCAACACTACAGAGATTAAGGACACAGGCGATGCGGGTGCTCCCTCGTGCACGGCATCCTGTGCAGACAGACAGGTTGCATACCCCAAAAACCCTGTGGAGATGTATCTTACCTTGGGCACTCCTGCTTTGGCTTTCATTTCTTTTACATCATGGTGATACTGTTGGCGAATTTGCTCTAATTGTTTCAGGTACTCCTGTTAAACAGTGAAGAAGAGGATCTTAAAGCCTCAGAATATGTCTAGAAGAAGTATCTGCTAAAATAATAGCTGTAACTACAGTGCATTAGACAAAAAAAAAAAAAAAACCCCACATGCAAAAATAACCCATTCACACAGTCTATATCGACCTGCTTTCTTTTTCTACAGGAATGAAGTGCAGTATTGTAACATTTATTTATTTATTTATAACTTTTTCTATACCGAAGTTCAAAAAACAGAGTTAATTATCACTCCGGTTTACATATCAACCTTGAACGAACAGTGACAAAAATTGTCTTACATAGAACAGGAGGAGAAACTTGGATACAACATAAGTAAAGGGAAAATATAACAAATCGAACTGTTAAGAGCTAAATGAATTGTCTAGTTGGGGTGAAAAGGAGAAATCAAAGGGAAAAAGGAGAAATCTAAGGGAAGGGTTGAAGAGATGGGGGATGGAAGGAATGTGGGTTAACAATGCTTTAATGAGACAAAAATCAGTACTGGATATCTTAGGCAGAGTAAAAGTAAAAGTAAAACATAGTAGATGTCACAAGATAAGAACCATTTGGCCTTCCCAGTCTGCTTGGTTTCCTGCCTGAGAACATATTTCAGAGCCTTGCTGCAATTTCATGTTGGCTGACCTCCTCTTCTTGGAAGCTTGTGCACATTGGCTTTCTCTTTTCCTATTTTGGTACCCGAATGTTCCATGGACTGAGCATTCATATTGCCCTAGCTAGTTCAATCCTCAGCCACCCACTCCTTCCCCATTTCTTCTACTTACTTCTCCCCTATCCACCTTTGCCCGTCTTGCCAAGTGTGTTTGAATTCCATTACGGTTTTTGGCTGCTACTGCCTCTGCTGGTAGGCTATTCCAGATAGTTCTTTATTTAGAGGGTATACCCTCTAAATCAGAGCTTTCCAAACTTTTCATGTTGGTGACACACTTTTTAGACAAACATAATTTCGGGACACAGTAATTCAGTCTACTAGCAAACCAGAGGTTAAAAGTTAAACGAACGAAACATATTTCGACAATTTATGTATGTTTCCTTAAATATATACATAAATAAAATGTTTCACGACACAACCTATCTCATGAAAACCTTTCATTTATATTAAAAATATATAATATTCCAAGGTTCATGTTATTGTTATAATTTATGAGTAACAATAATAAAACAAATTGTCTGGCCCCCCACACTCATCTCTCTCCCCCCCAGCACATCTGTCCCCCACACACTCATTTCTCTCCCCCCAGCATGTCTGTCCCCCACACTCATATCTCCCCCCCCCAGTACATGTCTGTCCCCCCACACACTCATTTCTCTCCCCCCAGTACATGTCTCGCCCCCACACTCATGTACCTCTTCTTTTTGATTGTTGCCAGTTAAGTGCTTCACTCCCTTCAGGGTTCAAGCCTGCCATGGTGCATAAAACCTTCCAGGATCACCAAACACTGTTGCTTGCAGTCAGTACTCCTCATGGCCAGGCCTCATCAGCAGCAGCAGCCAATGCAAGGGCAGCTAGGCTCGTTCCACCCACCAAGTCCCCCAAAAAACGCGATTGACAGCAAAAATCACCCAATAATAAGCAACCCATAAACTGAAAAAAAAAAAAGTGAATCTCTAGAAAAAAAAGCCCAAACTTGCGTCAGAGTTGACCGGGCTTGCGCGACACACCTGCACACTGCAGGCGACACACTAACGTGTCCCGACACACAGTTTGGAAAGCTCTGCTCTAAATAAAGAACTATTCCCTCCGAGTCTTTCCTCCCTCCATCTTCATATTATGACCACATATTCTTGAGTTTCTCTTTTTTATGGAAAATATCTCCTTCCATTGTATTGAAGCCTGCTAACTATCTGAATGCTTCTATCACATCCTGCTTTCCCTGCTGTCTTCTACAATAGAACATAAGAAATGCCATACTGGGTAAGACCAAGGGGCCATCAAGCCCAGTATCCTGTTTCTAACAGTGGCCAATCCAAGTCACAAGCACCTGGCAAGTACCCAGACATTAGATAGATCACAAGCTACTATTGCTTATTTTACAGTAATAGCAGTTTATGGATTTAACCTCTAGGAACTTATCAAACCTTTTTTAAACCCAGTAACACTAACTGCTGTAACCACATCCCCTAGCAATGAATTCCAGAGTTTAACTATGTGCTGAGTGAAAAAGAATTCTCTTTGACTTGTTTTAAATGAGCTACTTGCTAACTTCATGGAGTGCTCCTTGGTCCTTCTATTATCTAAGAGAGTAAATAACCAATTTACATTAACTTGTTCAAGTCCTTTCATGATTTTGTAGACTTTTATCATATCCCCCCCTCAGTTGTCTCTTCTCCAGACTGAACAGCCCTAGTGAGCATATTTTAAATTCCTTACATCTCTCTATTTAGGATTTGTATTTCAGGCCCTGCACCATTTTCGTGCCCTCCTCTAAACTACTTCCATCCTATCAATGGCCTCCAGAACTGAACACAGAACTCATGGCAGGCTCTCACTTTTTCCTAGTGGTGATACCTCTGCTTATGCAGCCAACCATACTCACTGTTAGCTTTCCCAGTGGCTTTATTACAGTGATCAACAACACTCAGTACATAAAGTAGTCCATGTGAATGCACAGAAATAATGGTTAACAAATAAAAAGCAATAAATAAATATAAAGTGATACCCTTTACTGAACTACTGTTTGTTAGGAATAAAAGTTATCTAAGATGTTCACTCCTAGGTCCCTTTCTTATTTGACAGTTTCCAGGTCATGTACTTCTAACTGATAAATGACTAATGGATTTCTGCATCTACATCAGGGATGGCCAACTCCAGTCCTCGAGAGCCACAAACAGGCCATGTTTTCCAGAATATACACAATGAATATGCATGAGCTAGATCTGCATACAATGCAGGCAGTGCATGCAAATCTATCTCATGTATATTCATTGTGAACCTCCTGAAAACCAGGCTTGTTTGTGGCTCTTGAGGACCAGAATTGGCCATCCTGATCTAGATGAATCATTTTACACTTTTCTTGCATTAAAACATCTCCAGGTTTTATTTTAAGGTCCCCATTCATTGTTCCACATCTCCAGGTATCTCTACCCTATTTATTTTACGTACATAAAGAGTAATTTTTTAAAGGATTAGTATATTGTTCATGTATACCTATTGATGCTCCAAGTCTATATTAACACATCCTTCCTATGTCCTATGCTTCCATCTACCTCCAAAGCATAAGGTAGGTTCATATTCAGCCACGGGCAGTACAGGTATGTTATCCGGATAACCGGAATTGGATATTCAGTGGCACGGTTATGCACTGAATATATCCAAATAATTCAAAGTTATCCAGGTAAATTTATCTGGATAACCTTAGGACTGCTCCTCAACATGACCAAATTTAACTGGATAATGCTGAATATTGGCATTATCCAGGTAAGTCAGCCACTCCCCACAGTGTACCTGGACTGCCCTTCACTTAACCGGCTTATGACTTACCTGGATAAGTCTGAGCCTTTCACAGTGGCAGGAAATTAAAAAACTTATTTGTTAGACTAAGTCCCGAACTTAGCTGGACAAACCATCTGAATATGGACACAAAGTATATCCATAATGATAAATTATTGATTTTAAATCATAACGCTAGTAAATTAGCATGAATGTTACTTCTTGCTGTGCACTACCATAATGTTTAAATTTGTAAAGATGGTTGTCAGTGTATCACGTCCAGTGAAATAACTAGTGCACATGAAAGGAAAATAGGTTCTTTTTTTTGTTTGTTTATGCATTTACAGATATATTACTTCATATATCAATTCAAAGGTATAAGAGATCTAACAATATAATATAATACAGAAGTAAAATTAACTCAAGATTTTACAATAATACATAGATCTCTAATAAATTTTTCAGGTAATATTGGGACCAAGATAATATAAGGCAATATGGAGCTCTTCCAAACATAGAATAAGAAATCAAACCGTCACAGGATGCATTCATGCTTAATCAATTATAACACACCTCATCCCTTCCCATCCAAGAATCCCCTTAATTGCTCCAGTTCATAGAAAATATACTTATTTCCTTGAAAATTTAAACGACATTTACAGGGAAACTTAAGCACCATTCTTGCACCTTGATTTAGTACTTTTCCTGTGCTCCTGTGTGGAGCGTACAATATCAGGATATATCCACACACACTGCCCATGAAAATGAAAGGAAAATTAGTTTCTTACCTGATAATTTTCGTTCCTGTAGTACCAAGGATCAGTCCAGGACACCTGGGTTGTGACTCCGCACCAGTAGATGGAGACAGACTAAAACTTGTGGGCGGAGCCATATATGCCCCTGTGCCAGTCACAGCCCCTCAGTCTTACGGAATGTCAAAGTAGAACACAACCAGAGAAGTAAACAAAACTAGATACCGCTAAACTAACGGGGAAAGAAACACCCCTTCTGGAAACGGACTCTCCAACCGAGAGAGCGAACAAGCGGAACAGAGCCAATCAAAACACAGAGCGGACTCTCCATTACTTCAGCGCAGCACTGCGGGCGGGATCCTGGACTGATCCTTGGTACTACAGGAACGAAAATTATCAGGTAAGAAACTAATTTTCCTTTCTCTGTACGTACCAGGATCAGTCCAGGACACCTGGGATGTACCAGAGCAACCTACTGAGGGTGGGAAGCAGAGAGTCCCGCTCGGAGTACCCTCTCTCCAAAACCCCCGGAATCGGTAGCCCGGACATCCAACCGGTAATGCCGGATAAAAGTATGCAACGACTTCCAGGTGGCCGCCCTACAAATCTCTTGAGGCGACACCTGAGAAGCTTCCGCCCAAGACGCTGCTTGAGATCGAGTCGAGTGAGCCCGCAGCCCCACGGGAAGAGGTTTTCCCCGCAAGTAAGCCGAACCAATGGCCTCCTTGAGCCAACGAGCGATCGTTGTGCGGGACGCTGCAGCTCCTTTCTTTGGTCCAGAGAACAGGACAAACAGATGATCTGTGACCCGAAACGGATTAGTGACCTCCAGATATCGGAGAAGGGATCTCCGCACGTCAAGCTTCCGTAACCCCCTCTCTTCTGTAACAGAGGAGCCCTCCGCACGCAAAAGCGGGCAACTCCACCGATTGATTCACGTGAAACGACGAGACCACTTTCGGAAGAAAGGAAGGAACCGTCCGTAAGGAAACCCCCGAATCGGAGATACGCAAGAAAGGTTCCCTACAGGACAGGGCCTGTAACTCGGAAACACGCCGTGCCGAGGCAATCGCCACCAAGAATGCCGTTTTTAAAGTGAGATCCTTAAGAGTTGCGCGTTTCAAGGGCTCAAACGGCGCCGTGCATAGAGCGGAGAGAACCCAATTGAGGTTCCAAGCCGGACAAGGAAGACGTAACGGGGGGCGAAGGTGCTTAGCACCCCGAAGGAAACGAGCAATATCCGGGTGAAGCGCCAGAGACTTACCTCGCAAACACCCAAGCGCCGCCACTTGGACCCGTAGGGAACTGCACGCCAGACCTTTGGCCAGACCCGCCTGGAGGAACGCCAGAACATCAGAGACGGAAGCCGAAGTGGGGTCCACCCCCGCTGCACGCACCAGTCCTCAAAGACCACCCAGACACGGACGTAAGCCAAAGACGTCGACTGCTTCCTGGAACGCAGTAGCGTGGCCACCACCGCATCTGAATAACCTTTTCTCTTCAGTCGATTCCTCTCAAAAGCCATGCCGCGAGACAGAAGTGATCCGCATCCTCCAAACAGACGGGGCCCTGATGGAGTAGGGCCGCCATTCCCTGGAACCGAAGGGGTGCCGCTACTGCCAGTTGTACGAGGTCTGCGAACCACGGCCGGCGAGGCCACTCCGGTGCCACCAAGATCACGTTGGCCGGATGCAACTCTATGCGCCGTAGAATCTTGCCGATCATCGGCCACGGGGGAAACACGTAGAGCAGCACATCCGTCGGCCAGGGAAGCACCAACGCATCGACGCCTTCTGCCCCCCGCTCTCGACGTCGACTGTAAAATCGCGGGGCCTTCGCGTTGTGCCACGTGGCCATCAGATCCATGTGGGGCACCCCCACGTTTCGCAAATGAGAAGAAACGCTTCGTCCCCCAGCTCCCACTCTCCGGGATCCAGACGATGACGGCTGAGATAGTCCGCCTGCACGTTGTCGACTCCCGCAATGTGAGACGCTGCGAGGTTGCTGAGATGTAGCTCCGACCAGGCCATCAAGCGCTGAGCTTCTTCTGCCACCTGGGGGCTCCGTGTCCCCCCCTGCCGGTTGATGTATGCCACGGTGGTCGCATTGTCCGACAACACTCGGACTGCCTTTCCCCGCAGCAATGGTAGAAAAGCCTGCAGAGACGGACCGCTCTGGTCTCTAGGCGATTGATAGACCACTGGGCTTGCGACACTGACCATAGGCCTTGAACTGAGCTCCCTAGGCAGACCGCTCCCCAACCGGAGAGGCTGGCATCCGTGGTCACCACTGTCCAACTGGGCACCAGGAGAGAGACTCCGGCGGAAAGATGACTGGGGTCCAGCCACCAAGCAGGCTGGACCTCGCGTGTCCCGCTAGAGGAAGCGGTAAATGGAAGTCCTCCGAGACCGGCTTCCAGCGGGAAAGCAAGGATGACTGTAAGGGTCGCAGATGAGCGAACGCCCAGGGAACCAGCGCCAGCGTGGAAGCCATAGACCCTAGGACCGTAAGGTAGTCGCAGACCCGCGGCTGGCGAAGAGACAACAAGCGTTGCACCTGAGTTTGCAGTTTGCCCCGTTCGAGCGACAGAAACACCTTGCCCTGCTTCGTGTCGAAAAGAGCTCCCAGATATTCCAAGGTCTGCGTGGGTGTCAGATGACTCTTGCTGAAGTTGACCACCCATCCCAGGGACTGCAACAGATGGAGGACCCTGGCCACCGCCATCCGACACTGATCCTCGGACTTCGCCCGAATCAACCAATCGTCCAGGTAAGGATGGACCAGGAGACCTTCTCGGCGCAGTTGCGCCGTCACCACGACCATCACCTTCGTGAATGTACGAGGGGCCGTTGCGAGCCCAAACGGGAGCGCCCGAAACTGGTAATGCCGTCCCAGAATGCAGAATCTGAGGAAGCGTTGGAACGACGGCTGAATGCCTATGTGAAGATACGCCTCCGTGAGGTCCAGGGAGGCCAGGAACTCGCCTGGCCGGACCGCGGCGATGACTGACCGGATCGTCTCCATTTTGAAGCGAGGAACGCGAAGGCATCGGTTCACCCCTTTGAGATCCAGAATTGGTCGGGACGTGCCGTCCTTCTTTGGTACGATGAAGTAAATGGAGTAACGGCCTTTGCCGTGCTGGCTGACCGGAACGGGGGAGATAGCTCCCAAGTCCTCTAGGCGGCGGATGGTGTCTAGCACCGCCGCCTTCTTCTCGGGAGCCTTGCAGGGAGACACAAGGAACTTGTCCACTGGAGTGCGAGCAAAATCTAACGCGTAGCCGTGTCTTATCACGGTGAGGACCCACTGGTCCGACGTTATTCCGGCCCATCTCTCGTAAAACGACAGCAACCGCGCCCCGACGTTGGGAACGGCGTGCTGAGGCTGCGGCGGGAGAAGGGCCGACCCCTTTCATTGTGAAGATTTGGGCGCCATGATGGCCAGGGCACCCCCTGGTCTACCAAAGCGCCTCCCACGAAAGGACTGCTGGTGAAAAGACTGCTGCTGCTGCCCGCCACTGTGGGGTACGGGAGGAGGAAGACCTGTACGATTGCCCCGACGACCTTTGAGGGCGCGCTTCCTGGGCCCACGAAAGCGGGACCTGGCTGCAAAGGAACCGCGACCTGGATCTATCTTCGGGCAACCTGAAAGCCCTATTTTCCCCCAGGGAAGCCATTAAATCATCTAATTCCTTGCCAAACAGTAACTTACCCTTGAATGGCAGCGCCCCGAGGTGAGCCTTAGAAGAGCCATCCGCCGCCCAGTTGCGGAGCCACAGGAGGCGGCGCGCCGAGACAGCCGCCACCAGGATCTAGACGAAGTGCGCAGCAGATCGTGGAGTGCATCTGCGCCATATGCTATTGCCGCTTCCAACTTATCCGCTTGCGCTGCCTCGTCTGCCGAAAGATCCGCATTGGCTTGGAGGACCTGAGCCCAGCGCAAGCTAGCTCTCAAAGCGAAATTCGTACACATGGCGGCCCGAATTCCTAGCGCTGAAACCTCAAAAATCTTCTTGAGCTGTACTTCCAGCTTCCTGTCCTGAAGGTCCCGAAGGGCTGTCGCTCCCGTAACTGGAATAGTAGATCTCTTCGTTACCGCCGAAACCGCTGAATCCACCTTGGGGAACTTGAGAAGGTCCAGCGCATCCTCCGGGACGGGTAAAGCTTGTCCATGGCCTTGCTGACCTTCAAACCTAACTCCGGAGTGTCCCATTCCCGGAACATGATGTCCGTTGAAGAAAAATGGAACGGAAAAGCAACTGCCGGACCCGTGAGGCCTAACAGGACCGGATCCATGTTCGCTTCCTGACGAACCACCGCCGGAGGGGGGTCTATTCCCAGTTCCTGGAGAATGGCTGGAATTAGAGGTGGCAATTCTTCCCTACGGAATAGCCGGACCACCTTGGGATCGTCGCCCTCCGCTGCCTGTGACGCCTTTCCTGCTGCAGCTGGAGCGGATCCGTCCCCTGCCACGTCATCGGCCCCTTTTTGTGGCTCTTCAGAGGCATCAGTGTCCGCCCCGTGGAGGAATCCGGGTCCGCCTCCTGTGGGACGCCACGCGGAGGACGTTTCCCCCTGGAAGCACTCGGGGCCCACTGTTGGACTTCTTCGCGGTGGAGCCCTGCGGGACTCCCTCCGGCCGCGCTTGCCCTTACTTTTCCTACATTTCAGGACTTTGCGCAACAAAAGCGCAAAGTCCTCTGAAAACGCTGGAATCCGAATCAGCCTCAGCTGGGCTCCCCGGGGACCCCGGGTCCCCCGAGGGACCCCCCCCGCCGTCCCGCTGAGGAGACAGCGCGGAGGCAAGGCCGCAGGCCCTGCCGCTTCCCGCGCCATTTCGCGGCCCGTGGCTAAAATGGCCGCCACTCCCGCGCTGAGCGGGAACAAATCCTGGGGCTTCTCCAACGCTCCCCCCCCGCTCGGCGGTGGTCGCACGGCCGCACACGAGCCCCCCGAGACGCCCCGGACGACCCTTCATCGCCCGGGATGCAGGAAGCGCAAGACCGTCGCGCGAAGACGCGCGCGCGCCGAGCCACAGGCTCGGCAAGCGAGCCACGAGGCATGCCGGCGAAACGGCGCGAAGAGGGCCGCAACAGAAATAAAAAAAAAAGAAAAATTCGCGCGAACGGCCTCCCCCCTGTCAGCGGCGCCCCCCCCCGAGAGCGGCGACGCAAGGAACAGAGAGCCGAACAAAAACAAAAAACTTTTTTTTTTTTTTTTTTTTACAAAAACAAGGCCTGTCGCTGTCCGCGGTCCTGGAGCCCTAGTCCAGCAGGGGTGAGTGAACCGGGCTCCCCGGTGTCACCCCTGACGCTGCTACTAGCAAAGCCGGGTCCTCGACCCTAGCAGTGGCCTCAACCGGGGGGGGGGGTAGTCCCCTCAGGACCTCTCAACCCCCCTGGGAGGCAGGGCAGACGGACGTCAGTGACAATTTGGCAAAAATTCCAATTAAAAGAAGCCTAACCTGGCCTAACCCAAAGAAAAGAAAACCAACCCTGACGGAGTACCAGAATCAGGGCAGGGAGGAGCTGTGACCGGACCTGCACCATCTACTGGAGACAGAGTAAGACTGAGGGGCTGTGACTGGCACAGGGGCATATATGGCTCCGCCCACAAGTTTTAGTCTGTCTCCATCTACTGGTGCGGAGTCACAACCCAGGTGTCCTGGACTGATCCTGGTACGTACAGGGAACGGATCTATTTCTAAAGAAATACTTCATAATTAGGTTTCTATCCTGTTCAAAAGGAAAAGTAACCAACAATGTGCCTCTAGTCTTAATCTCAGTCTGTATAGACATCTCAATCAATTCTGAGGCAGTCAGAGATTTTATTTCTTGCGCTTCCTCAACTCCCGTAGATGGTATTTCTTTCTTTGATACATAGAAAGCTTTGGAAATGACCGGACTTATTTCCTTAGGAATCTTTAAACATTCTGAGATATATTCCTTTAGCAATTTAACCGGGGCTAATCTTTTTACCACTAGAAAATTCACAATACGTAGATTTAAATATTGAAGTGAATTTTCTATACTCTCAAATTTTCTCTCAACTTTTATCTCAGTTCTTATTATTGTTCCTTGTACATTCTCTATTGAGGTGACTTTTTCCTCCAATTTTTCTATTTTTTCTTGATGTAAAGTTGTCATTTTTTCAGTATTTAGCCCACTTTTATTTAAATCAAGAAATGCCTGTGTCAAAGTTGTAATTGCAGATTCAATTGATGTCATTGCTTTCCATAATGTATCTAAAGTTACTACGGGGGGGGGGGGGGGTTTTCAATAAAAAGACATTCTTAGATTGTAGGGTTACCAGATCTTGAAACGTTGTGTCATCGATGTTCCATTCCGGCAAAGCCCTTTGGGGTTTAGGTGTGGATGTAGCCATTCTCTCCAGGGCTCCTCCACATCCTCCGGACGCCGACTCTCCGCTGCTTTCATCCTACACAGTAGGGGCTGCTCTCTCCTCCTCTCATCATAGCCTCGCGGTGTTTCCTCTCCTTCTGTTTCTGCTTTCCTCGCGGCGGTGTCAGCATCTCGGGCGTCCCCGGGCTGAGCGAGATCTCCTCAGCCATAGGAATCGACCCGAGCTCCTGGGTTCCTCCCTCAGTGGCCCTCGCTCCCGGCTTCCTCAGGGTGGATTCAAAGAAGCTGTCAATCCTCGCTTGCTGAATCCCATCATCTTTAGTAGTTATAACTTCTTTCAGACAAGCTTTTCGCTTCGTATGGGGCATTTCAAAGACTTATTCTCAAATAGGTAAGTAGTATAAAGGTAATTTCCACGCAAGAGCTGAGAGAGCTCTTCTAGGTGCTTCTCATGTAGCAGCCATCTTGGTCCCTTGGAAAACAGGCTCTTATCTGCTAATTTTTGTTCCTGACAGTCCAGACAAGTGGGTTTTGCATCCCTACTAGCAGATGGAGGCAGAGAACAAAAAGCTTTGAGGCACTGCTACATATCTGAGAGTGCCACATACAGTCCTTCAATATTGTCCTGTACTCAAGCCAAACTAAACTGAAACTCCTCAAATTTTCCTCCTCTTTACCAGGGCAAACATCAAAACCAGGGTTGGAGCCCCCTTAACTGGAACCCCACATCAACACCAAGGAAACCAATCAACCCTGGTCATCCTGTAGGCTCTGAATATATACATACTGAAATCTGAACTGATTTTGCCAATGTGACCAGAATGGTCTTTCGAAGATAAGAGGCTGGGCCTCTGGACTGATCTGTGTTACTTCAGGAACAAAAATTAGTAGGTAAGCACTAATTTCCCTTTCCTGTTCGCACCCCAGATCAGTCCAGACAAGTGGGATGTACCAAAGCACCCCCTATACTGGGCGGGCATCTGAAAGACCCGCTTCAAATACACTCTCTCCAAACATTTGCTCTCCCAGCACGCAGACATCTAACTGATAATGCTGGGAAAAAGTGTGCAGTGAAGACGACGATGCCACCCTACAGATTTCCTGTGGCGACACCAACTGACACTCAGCCCATGAGGCTGCCTGCACACTAGTAGAATGCACTTGCAATCCCTCTGGAACTTGCCGACCCTTGCAAATATAGGCAGAAAAGAGCTTCCTTCAACCAATCATGCCTTTAGAAGCTTTACTTCCTTTTCTTAGCTCCTCCAAACAACACAAACAATTGATCCGACTACTGAAAACTGTTGGTGACCACTCTCTCTGGGGGTGAGAAAGACCCTGCCAGCCCGGGTGTTGAATCGTGCTCCCAGGTAATCCAATGATTGGGTCAGCTCTAGATGACTCTTGGCTAAATTTATTACCCATCCAAGTGACTGTAACGTGTCCATCAACAGACGCATCACCTAGCAACATTCCCCCTCCAACTTTGCCCAATGAGCCAATTGTACATATAAGGGTGGACAAGAGGCCCCTCCCTTCACAGCCTCCAAAAAAGAGGTCAAATTAGGATTATCCTCTTTCAATATGTCAAATTCTTCTTCCCTCCCTTCTGACCTGATCCTAAACCTAGGAATATAATATATTTTAGAAATAATCATTTCTTTTACAAAGGAAATAGATAGAACTTCACCAAGATATTTTATAAACAATTCAGTAGCTGATAACAACCTTGAGACAGGAAAATTTAGGAAACGAAGATTCCTTATATGAATCTTATTTTCCAGATTTTTAAGTTGTTTTTGTAATATTAAACTATCCTTTATAAAGGAATGATTAGATAATTGTAAGGAAGAATATTTGAGATGTCATAGACATTGAAGTAGCTTCCAAATTAGTTAGACAAGTGCCATGTTCATCAAGGACATTCTTAGTTTCAGCTGAGAATTTGCCAAACTGGGATATAGAATAGGATAGTGACTTCTCCATATTAATAAGTACCTTCCACACATCAACTAGCATTACATTCTAGGGATCAATAGACTCAACCAAAACTTCCAGATGCTCAGTAATTTCTGCCATGCCAACCTGTGGGATGGCAGTTATTGGATCTAGATTTTGTTGTAACATCTGAGGATTAGCTTCAGGATAGTCCATCGACGTGTGATGTAATGGCTGTTGGCTAGGACGCTCTAAGGATACAGACAAAAAAGAAATCTCTGGGATAGAATTTCTCATAAATTGACTCACCCTCCGAGCCACAATTGAGTCCATGGGTCCTCTCACAACCAGCAAACCAGGCGATGATGTCAGGACTTTGAATCTTCTTCTTCCTGCCCATATATCTTCTAGGAAAAAGAAAGTCAAAAAACACTAGAAGGGGGCGTGCCCCTTTTGGCAGCACACCGCAGCCTCTCAGGCTTTATCTGATTGTTGGTCCCCAGAGTGATGATGTCGTCAGGGTGGGGAGTGTCCCGGGGCACAATGGGCTCAGATAGAAAAGCCCTTAATTCAGTCCTCCAGCCAGCTTTCCAGATGGGAGGAAGTTCTCTCCAAATTCCTCCAAAGCAGACCGCAGCCTCTCGGGTTTTTATCTGGTTGCCGGTCCCCGAATGATGATGTCATCGGGGTCAGGGAGTATCCTGCAGCACAAGGGGCTCAGATGGAAGAGCCCTTAATCAGTCCTCCAAGCACCAGAAGTTTTTACGCTTCATGGTGCTGGGACAAACATTTCAATTCCAGGTCCTTCCTTTCGGGTTGGCGACGGCGCCATGAACGTTTATAAAGGGTGATGGTGGTGGTGGCAGCTCACTGTGAAGGGAAGGGATTCTTGTCCACCCTTATCTGGACGATTAGCTCATTCGGGCCAAAGTCAAAGGGGGAATGTTGCCAGGCGATGTGTTGGATGACGAACATTGTTACAGTCGCTCAGATGGGTAATAAATTCAGCCAAGAGTCATTTACAGGTGCAGTGTATCTTGTATGGCTTCTTGCTTGCTTCAGGATATGCAATAGGACACCATGAATGCTTCACTCAACAGACGAGAAAATTCTAAAGCGTAACCATCTCTTATCACCTCTAGAACCCACTGGTCTGACGTGATCTTGGTCCACTCTTTTTAGAACAGGACAACGCGCCCTCCTACTGCTTCCTCCAAAGAGTGGACCCCCGCCCGACTTCATTACAAAGCCTTTCCTCCTCCAGCTGGCCTGACTGGAGCCATCTCTGCAAGTTCTGCGGCCACCCCAAAAGGATTGCTTCTGCCCCAAAATTGAGGCACTCTTGACCAAAAAAAAACGCCTGACATCTCAAAAGCGGGACCATGGCGGAAAGATTTTCCTAACTGCCTTCTTGTCTTTTGGCAACTTCTTGTCCTTGGACTCCCCCAGATGTTTCATCAACTGTCCAAATCTTCCCCAAACAGGAGCTTGCCCTTGAAAAAAAGATTGCAAAGCTGCAATTTAGACCACACATTTGCCAATCAATTCAGTAACTACAAAAGTCTCCTTGCTGCTACCACAGAGACCATATTCCTGGCCGATGTCCGGACCAAGTCAAAGTGCATCCGCCACATAGACCACCCCAACCTCCAGCCAGGCCACTTGACTGAAGCTCCCAGAACTAGGCTCCTTCTCCTGTGTCTTCTGGGAATGAGGGGCCTTAACTCTTCTTTCCGGAACAGGGTCGTCCTTTTCTGTCACTGGTGCTTCATCTGAGTCACCCTATCCTTGTTCATACCAGATCGCCTGCAGTGAGGTCTTCCTCTGGATCTTCTGCCAGGTGACCCTCAGTCACAAAGGGGTCATCCAAATCCTGAGCCTTTTCATCTCCCTTCCCCGAGGGATGTGCCAAACCCAGGCGACGAAGCAAGGACTCCAACCCCCAGCCAGGGCCATCCAGTGTCTTTTCAAGTGTTATGGTTACGTGTGTTTTGGTGGATCCTTGGGTGCTGTGGAGATGACCACGCCCATGGAGAGGAGACCCATGAGGAGCCACAGCACTGGGCTAGACTCGTACACACAAAACACAAATAGTTCTTTATTTAGACAGCTTGAAGAGAGCCCCCAGGTGGCAGTAGTAAGGCAGTCCGTAGTTGCAGTCTCAGGGACCTCGGCAGAGGGAGCCCTTCTCTCCTAGATGACGTCAGGAGGTTCCGCAGCAGGTGTCCCAGCGAGGAGGATACTGTGGATGATATAGACTGAGAGTTAGAGTACTCACTAGGTTTTTTGTTGTGGCTGTGCGATTCACCAGGTATGTTGTAGATGGTACAGGCACCGAGGGCAGGGAGAGCAGGCCCTCGAGGAGCGAGTACCTGTTTCCCTGTAAGGCACCTGAAAGAAGCAGAGGGCCCCCGAGGAGCGGGTACCCAGGTTAGCGGCTACCCCAAAGGGCAGAGAGAGAGCTTCCTGCGGCAGCACGGAAGCAACAGAGTAGCGTAGACAAGAACGGATTTGAGTCCTTGCTAACTCAATGAGCTAGCAAATTAGTGAAGGTAATATACCCGGATGGCGTGACATCAGCATGAGGGAACGCCCTCGAGGTTCGCGCTAAGGGTAGTACAAAGACATGGATCGGCGAGCGTAGCGCGCACCCTAGTAGGTACCTGGGAGGAGCAATGGCGGGAGGTTGCACCATAGCCGCTCTGGGACGCTAGAGAGGTCGGCTTGTAGATGCGGCAGTAGCCATCTTTCCCAAGTAAGCGGGAGGAGCCGTGAATAACGTGAGGCAAATGGGGCGAAGCGTCTAGCTCCGACGGACGCAACATCAAGGGACACTGCTTTCCCTCTGCCTGTCCAAATAAGCTCTGTGAAGGAGCAACAAAGTCTGCGGAGAACTCCTCTGCAAGGTCATCCACATCTGGGTCCTGCACAGCTTCTGATTCCTCCCCGAAGGGCAGCCCCAACGGGAAGAGAGGAGGAGGGGAATCCCTGGACCCTGCTGCTGTTGAGTCACTGCCATGTGCTTGTCGGAATGTTGCCATCTGAGCCCCCCCCCCCCCCCCCGGGAGCCTCTGGAGCCAACCCCGATAATCAAGTGACCCTCCAAGCACTCGCAGCTCCTGCTGGAGGTTCTTTCACTCCCCGAGGCACCTTGCAGCAAAGTGCGGCAGAATTTAACTGCTGCCGCTGTGATCCGCAGGACTTACAACCTTTCACATGCTGCAACTCCATTGACCCACCACATGGTACCCGTGCTCATGGCGCCTCACCGGTGAACGTTACAATGACCCAGAAAAAACTCTCCTGCAGAACCCCTGGGACCCCCTAGGCCCACACTTCCCTACTGCGATCGCTGCCCTGAAGCTGCAGCATTCGCAAGGAAAACAGTCAGCCACTGCTCCTGTTCATTTCCCTTTTTTTTTTTTTTTTTTTTTTTTAAAGGAGCCACAGCCTAGCACTGTACACAGAGGAAAAACAAAATACTTTTCTGTTTCTGACCTCCACCATCAGAAGGAGCCAGGACCCTGGGTATTAGGCCCCCGGGATGATGCAGGCAAAAGCAGTTAAAGGATCCATCACCCCCTCCCCTCCCCATTTGCCTGACTCAACCTGAGGGATAGCCCACAAAGATACCTAGCACCTCAGGGAGATCCTACAGAAGATTCTGACTCTTCCTGCCTTTTCCTCTAATTTATATTTATCTTTTTTTTTCTAAACTACTCTAAACCATATTGTAGGTTTGCACCTTTACAATCTGCGGGAGAAAAGAGAATACTGAGGAACTGCAAGTAGCAGTCTCGGATATGTAACAGTGCCTCAAAGCTTTTTGTTCTCTGCCTCCATCTGCTGGTAGGGAGGCAAAACCTACTTGCCTTGACTAATCTGGGGTGTGAACAGGAAGCATGATTTCCTTCTATAGCTGGTTGAGGATGCAGGTTAACATGCACACACCTCTTACCTGTTCCTTAACCTCATTCTTCCTTTCATGTGCAGATGGTTGCCTCTGGCTTCACTTCCTGCCGCTGGATCTGGTTATAATGAGGATCAGCAGAGGATGGACGCAGTCCCTACAGATAGAGAAAATGGTTGAGAAGTCAATGTGATTTGTCAGACAGCATCATGCGACTGTATCAAAATCTTTTGTGCATGTTGTGCTAACCAGTGACAAGGCAGCGTTAATGCTGCTTGATGATCTCACCGGGTGCTCCCGCAAAGCTGAAATGTTAACTGGGACAGCGGAAAATACAGTAAAAGTTGGTTTGATTAAAATATTTTCTTGATTATTAATTGTTATAAAAAGATAACATATAGAATAGACTGAGCAAAATCAGGTAGACGAAATGAGGAGGACTTGGTCAGAGATTACAAAGATATAACGATTCAGAAATACATCCATTATGAACTTTATCACTGGCAGACCAGTATCTTCCATCTCGTGGCCATGCTCTGGTTTTAATTCTGGGATGTTTATTGCAACCACAAACTTTATTCGCTAGATATATTCTTGAGTCATTTTTTTGTATTTCCTTATTTTGTCCACCTTACATTGCTTGGAATTCTCTGTCTGCTCTATGTATTGCCCTTTATGAATATTACTAAAATAAAACATTTCATAAAAAGCAGACTTTTTTTTGCCTTAAAAGCAAATACATGGAGGTTGCGGAGGAGGAAATTTGATTCAAGAGCAATTTTAAGAGTAATAAGGTCACAGGGTTAGTTCCTAGGTGCTGGAAGCACTTAACCTTTGGGTTCACAATGCATTAGGTACCATAGTAGGGACTAACATTATAAACAGTTATTCTTCCTTGCCGCACATCAGATACACAAGTACTCAGGTAGCTAAATTTTCATTCAGCTTCATAGAGGAAGACAGGCTGCCTCCAACTTCAGAAACATTTGCTCCAATATACCTGGAAACGGGGAGGGCAATAATGAGTCTCCCTATAGATCCTCTGGCACTTCATCCGAACCCCCACCAGTTCACACAGACCTTCCACCCAAAAATTGCAGACAACAGACAATGTCCAACTTTAATTGCACTAGTCAATTAGCAGGAGTAAAATTGTGCAAATTGTTAAGATACTTTATATGCAAATATCTCTCATAAATAGCAGCTTCCATGTATACCTCTTGACCTGCCCTAGACCGCCTGTTTGAGCCAGTAAATGCATGCATGAAACAGAAAATATGCACATACTTTCGATATTTATAAAATAGCATTACACAAATACAGGCTCCTTATGCACATATATGCTAATTTTCCATGCGAAACCCCTTTGAATATTTACTCAAGAGATTTGATTATGCAATCTTCACGTGCAACTTACCTCCCTGACCTAACTCTACCCCTTCTTCTTGGCAGATAAAAACACCTGCACAGGGAGGCAGGAGGGAGAAATAGTCAGACTATGATTTTACAACGGTAACACAAGATGACCAGTGAAAAATCTTTGGAGTACTGCCCCCATAGAACTTACTGGAAGATAAATGGAGATAAGAATAATTGGAATAAAGTATCTGCACCTTGTCACCAATGTAGTAAGGTCTTTTTTGAATTCTTAGCTGAATCAGGTGACAAAGCAATGCTTTCTGTGGGGTCTCAGACAGACATGACCTATGTAAAATGAATCCTCTCACAGTGAAAAACAAACACCCCCCTTCTCTCCTCCAATAAGACACCGCTTCCTGCCTCTAGGGAAACCAATCAGGGCAAAAGTTACACCCTGAGTTAAGACTTGGAAAGCATGGAGGGTCTTTGAGGCACATATCCCATAATGCATAATTTTCTGTGCCTAGGAATGATAGGTCAGGGCACATAACCACTTCTCCTCTTCTTAAACACACAGCATATCCTACATGACAATGGATTCCTAGGACTGTAATGACATCAAAAGACAAATTTACTACTCTGATACAGCATAAATAAATAAAAACAAGCAGGCCTCGTTCATATATACACTGTAGCACAATATAGCACTACAGCACACAAACTATTGTACACGTCACTTGCAGTTCTCTATATCACCTATTATACTTTGCTACTCATATTTTTTGTACTATACAAAGCAGTAAAAAAATCATATCATATAGGTACCAGCACCACAAACTAGACAAACTTTTAGTAAGATTTATCCATTTCAAAATAAATACATCTTTGGTGTTTCCTGATCAGTTGAGAGAATGGTGATGGGGCTAGGGTGCACCTAGTGCCTTTCTTCCTTTCTTTGAATGGCTGGAGCTGGAGGTCCTTGTTTCCTGCTGCTATTGCAACCACAGAAGAGGCCTTTGTTGGGGGCCCTGTGGACTTTGCAACAAGGCAAGCAGTTTAAAAGTTGTTTCCCTAATGTGCAACATGCTTTACAGAAAACTGTTTTACAGTACAATGGCTATTTGCTAATATAATTAAAATAAGAATTACTGGAAAACATTACTTATCAGTTATCAGTGAGTAGATGTGCAATTCGTCTGGGAAACGAATTAGAGGCAATGTCAATGAAATGTCTACTCCCCACCTGTTTCGGCAAATTTTCCCCAATGTGGTTCGGGAAAATTCATTTTTGGGGTTAGCGCAACACTAACCCGAAATGTCAGGGTGGCCAAAAAAAAAAGGCCCGAACATGGCAGGAAAACCGAAAATGATCCCGCGGCGGGCAATAACAAAGGCCGAAACCAAAGGTTTGGCTGAAGCACATCTCTATTTATCAGTGTAATGCTGGTCAACAAAAATAAAGAAAGAGGATTTCACAAAACCTATCAACCTTGACACCGCAAGGAACAGAGATTTTATAACAGCGGCAGTCAACTCCAGTCCTCGAGAGCCACAAACAGGCCAGGTTTTCAGGATATTCACAACGAGTATGCATAAGATAGATCTGCATGTAATGGAGGCAATGCATGCAAATCTATCTCATGCATATTGAATGTGGATATCCTGTAAACCTGGCCAGTTTGTGGTTATGGAGGATCGGAGTTGGCCACCCCTGATCTATAAGGTGCCAGTAGCTTCTGTATAATTTTTGTTGCTACAGACTAATACGGCTCGCCTTCTGGAAGTTTCCAGTATCAAGGCAGCACCTATGAAAGCATTTCACACTGCCAAGCAATGCACTTTTTTATGAAAGGGAATAGTTTAGGAGATGCACGAGTCTGGGAACAGTTCTGGAGATATACAAAGACTCTGTACCCATTAAATCCATGACACTTGGTGGAGGAATTGTGACAATGTACTAATCAATAGGGAGTGAATCGTTTTTTTACGATTTAAAATATCGTCCGATATATTTTAAATCGTCAAATATCGTTAGAAGGCGCGATACAATAGGAATTCCCCCAATTTATCGTCAAAAATCGTAAATCGGGGGAAGGGGGAGGGAAGGGGGAGGGCGGGAAAACCGGCACACTAAAAACAACCCTAAAACCCACCCCGACCCTTTAAAATAAATCCCCCCACCCTCCAGAACCCCCCCAAAATGTCTTAAATTACCTGGGGTCCAGTGGGGGGGGTCCCGGTGTGATCTTCCACTCTCAGGCCACGGCTGCGTTAATAGAAATGGGGCGCCGGCGCTAACCTTTGCCCTGTCATATGACAGGGCAAAGGCAAAGGCCATTTTGGTTCCTGTCCCCCGACGTCACGAGTGCAGGGGATCGCTCCCGAACCCCCGCTGACCCCCAGGGACTTTTGGCCAGCTTGGGGGGGCCTCCTGCCCCCCACAAGACTTGCCAAAAGTCCAGCGGGGGTCCGGGAGCAACCTCCTGCACTCGAATCGTATTGCTGTATTGCAAAATGGCGCCGGCCATATGGCCGGCGCCATTTTGCAATACGGCCGGGCGCCATTTTGCAAAATGGCCCGAGTAAAACTGACTACGGGATAAAAGTGCCCGTGCAAATTGGCTGAGTCATGGAAAGCCGCCCTCCATTCCGTCTTTAGTTGTGTGACGTGAGCATTTGTGCACTAAAGAGTAAGTCTAATCAGTGACTGCTTCCATGTGGACCACTTTCAACCTAGTTGTTGACCTTCGGACTTTATATCCAAATATTAATATCAGGTATTACCAAGTGCCACATTAAGATGGTAACTTTCAAACCGGTGAGCGGGCGTACACATGCACGCGTTCGTCAGTCTATGCCCAGGGGCGCGGCTATTTTATAACTTGCGCACGTAAATATGTGCATGTTCTAAAACAGCCTGGCCGCGTACATATGTGCCACATTTTAAGTGGGCACGGGTTATGTGCACACACATGTCCGCTATCTACCGTGTAGATTGGGGGTTTTTAAAAGAGGTGCACACCGATACCATTTCCAGTTTTACCAATTCGTCCAGTTAAGAGGTAGATCCTCCAATCCCCAATGTTTTGATAGCCTTCACTCCCCTCAGTTATCCCTGACCCTTAAAATCCAGATCTGCCTATTTATCTTTATTTTATAACTTACACAGCACTCATAGTAGAACTCAAGTTACAAGGCAGGGGGCATCAGCGCCTGCCAGAATCGCCTAAGTATTTATGCACACCTCTCAACTTTACATGCTGAAGCACCCATGCCCTGCCCAGACCACCCCCATGCCCCTTTTTGAAAACTTCCGAGATGTACGTGCTGTGGCATTTATGAGCATATCTGGGTGGCTTTTAAAATCTGCTTGGTGCATACGAGCCTGACATATTCGTACATCCCCTAATTAATGTGTGCGTCAGACTTTTAAAATTCACCTTGTTTGTAGGCATTTTTTTTTTTTAAATGCCAAGAGATACAGAGATAACAATTAGCATTATACCAAAAACAGTAGTGAGCAAGCAAATATATATATATATATATATATATATATATATATATATATATATATAGATATAGATATATATCATGCCAACGATAATAACAAAGCTTTGTATACATTTCATTCTATCATTCTAACTTACCATTTGCTTTTCCACTTTTATCTTGTACTGCTGAGCTTCCCACCGTCTCTGAAGGAAATCTGCAGGCCTGGTAGAAAATGAAAACTTTCAACCACAGCAATTCAAAATGTTGGCAAGTTAAACCGTCAGAAGAGTCCCACTTCTGTCACAGGGAGGATCATTTCCCAAAGTATTTCTGCAGGTAGGGCAATGTTTTGCCTACAGAAATGGGATTTTGTGAAACTGCCTACCCAATGGGGCGGATTTTAAAAGGAGCGCGAATAGCCTACTTTTGCTTGCGCATCAGACTCAAGCAAAAGTACGCTGGATTTTAGTAGATACGCGCGGAGCCGCGCGTATCCACTAAAATCCTGGATCGGCGCGCGCAAGGCTATCGATTTCGTATAGCCAGCGCGCGCCGAGCCGCGCAGCCTACCCCCGTTCCCTCCAAGGCCGCTCCGAAATCGGAGCGGCCTCGGAGGGAACTTTCCTTTGCCCTCCCCTCACCTTACCCTCCCTTCCCCTACCTAACCCACCCGCCCGGCCCTGTCTACACCCCCCCCTTACCTTTGTCGGGGGATTTACGCCTCCCGGAGGGAGACGTAAATCCCCGCGCGCCAGCGGGCCTGCTGCGCGCCGGGCCGCGACCTGGGGGCGGGTACGGAGGGCGTGGCCACGCCCCCGGACCGCCCCGAGCCGTAGCCACGCCCCCGTACCCGCCCCCAAAACGCTGCCGACACGCCCCCGAAACGCCGCGACGACCGGGCCCGCCCCCCCCGACACGCCCCCCTCTGAAAACCCCGGGACATACGCGAGTCCCGGGGTCTGTGCGCGCCGGTAGGCCTATGTAAAATAGGCTCACCGGCGCGCAGGGCCCTGCTCGCGTAAATCCGGGCGGATTTACACGAGCAGGGCTCTTAAAATCCGCCCCAATATGTGGGTAAACTTACGCAGGTGTGTCATGTTCCTGAGTTACAGTTTATCTGGACTGCCAGGAGGCGTTTCTGGGAGTGGAGATGGGGAGAGGTTTGAACTTTTGGATTTTAAAAAGTATGAAGGTTAATTTTCAAATTGGTGCGCAGGTATTTATTTATTTATTTAAAAAATTTTCTATACCATCGTTTAGTGATATACGATCACAACGGTTTACAAATAGGCACATAAATAAATTCGAGATGGATTGTACTTCAACCAGGGGGTGCCACAGTTGTTCAGATACATGATTCAATATTATAAGCTATGGGGTAGATTTTCAAACCGCGCGAATAGGCATACTTTTGCTGGCGCATCAGGCGCAAGCAAAAGTACGCGGGATTTTAGTAGATACGCGCGGAGCCGCGCGTATCCGCTAAAATCCGGGATCGGCGCGCGCAAGGCTATGGATTCTGTATAGCCGGCGCGCGCCGAGCCGCGCAGCCTACCTCCGTTCCCTCCGAGGCCGCTCCAAAATCGGAGTGGCCTCGGAGGGAACTTTCTTTTGCCCTCCCCTCACCTTCCCCTCCCTTCCCCTACCTAACCCACCCGCCCGGCCCTGTCTAAACCCCATCCTTACCTTTGTCGGGGGATTTACGCCTCCCAGAGGGAGGCGTAAATCCCCGCGCGCCAGGACGCGACCTGGGGCGGGTACGGAGGGCGCGGCCACGCCCCCGGACCGCCCCGGGCCGTAACCATGCCCCCGTACCCGCCCCCAAAACGCTGCCGACACGCCCCCTAAACGCCACGACGACCGGGCCCGCCCCCCGACACGCTCCCGACACGCCCCCCTCGGAGAACCCCGGGACTTACGCGAGTCCCGGGGCTCTGCGCGCGCCGGTAGGCCTATGTAAAATAGGCTCACCGGCGCGCAGGGCCCTGCTCGCCTAAATCCGCCCGGATTTGGGCGGATTTAGGCGAGCAGGGCTCTTAAAATCTGCCCCTATATGTAAAGTGTATTAAAATTCCCTTTATGGGCTAACCGTAGATGCGGTATACTGTAATTCTTTAACTTAATACTTAAGTGTGATAAAATAAAAATAAAAACACACATATGTTCTCAGGTGACTTTTGCTTGTGCGTATAAGTCCTTTTCTTGTTTCTTAGTACTACCTATTTCCCAAGGTACGCACATTCGTCAGCCTGCTCCCAGGGTATTTTATAATTTGTGCACATAAATGCACGCATGTTATAAAATAGCCTGGCCGCATGCACATCACATGTGCACCACATTTTAAGTGGGCGCTCGCAAGTGCGCACAAATGCCGCTTCTACCAGGTAAATCGAGGGATTTTAAAAGGAGTGCGCGCAGACGCTATTTCCAGTTTTACCAGTTCATCCTTGGTTCACCCAGTTAAGAGATAGGTCCTCCCACCCCCCCTCCCCCCCATGCTTTGATAGCCTTCACTCCCCCCAGTTATTCCCAACCCGTAAAACCTATCGATCTGCCTATTTATCTTTATTTTATAACTTACATGGCATCCATGTTAGAAGTGAAGTTATGCGGCAGGTGAGTTGGCGCTCACCGTATCATGTAAGAATTTACATGTACATCTGGTTCATGCCCCGAAATGCCCATACCCTGCCCAGGCCATGCCCCTTCCTTTTTTGCAATCTTCTGAGATGTGAGCGTTGCAGCATTTACATGCGTACCCGGACAGCTTCTAAAATCTGTTCGGTGCGCGTGAGACCGACATATTTGCGCATCCCCTAATTAATGTACGTGTCTGGTTTTTAAAATTTACCTTTATATGTGTAATTTTCGCAGAAAATTTGTGTGGACATTTTAGCGGGTGTAACTAGTATGAGTAGATTTGGTGGGATAATTTTCAAAGTGGGCTTATGTGTGTCAGTTCGCTTTGAAAATTGGTGTAACTTGTCAGCTAACTAATGCCTAATGTTATAAAAATATCCTCATACTATACAGTTCACACTCAGAGTGCTTGGTACAGCAGGATCCCTAGCAAATATGTTGGACTGCCAGAAACATACCCCATATTACTAAATGCTATCTTAAGGAGAGCTTTTCAGATTCATGCCAGCACCTAAATTTGGCTGCGTACATACTTCTGGATTGAAAACATAAGTTATAAAGTACCTTGAGTTCCTTTTTGAATGAAAGAGAATTGTCATTTATGACCCTAATTTTAGTAGGGCCACACCATGTGCACTATGAAACCCCAAGCACAAGTACATTCAGAATGCATTGCACGATTGAGCTCGCTGCATCAAAACTGTCAGCCAGCTTAGTCCAATTTAAAGAAGAAATAAGGACATATGGGTAAGAATACACAAATTGGCAAAATGGGATTGTAAACGGCTAACAGATACTGATATCTGGTAAAATACAAAATTAGAGGAAATGGAAAACCTAGCTCTTGGAAAAATTGGGTTGAAAAGGAATCCCACTGTTGCCTGTGCAATTTGCAAGTACTTCAACAAGCTTTTGGCCGGGAGAACTCTTAGGGGTTGTAGGGCAACATCTCCTGTTTATCAATGATGCACCAGTTATGAATTATAATAGCCATGTACAGGCCAAATTCTGACAGTCATTCACAGCAAGAGAAGGAACTTTGCCCAGGTACTTTAAAAACTTGTCGCTGTGGAAAATGAAGAGGCCTTGTCCTAATACACTGAAGGATACCTTATCAGATGTACCTGTTTGTCAGTCCTGTGCAAATATAAAGCAGACAGAGAGGCAATGACTTAAGATCCTAAGCAAGTGTCAGGGACATCCAAGCAAACAAAGGTCAGAAAGAGCCTCACCCTTAGAGGGAGGGGCAGCCTGAGACGGAGAAAACACTCTGACACATGGCTTGGCATACAGACGTGGGACCTGCAACATGGCAGGACCCCTCCTGAAGTAATGGGGAGGGGGAAAAAAGACCTGCAATGTGGCAAAGACCCTCCATCCACCATGAGGTTATGCATGAGCTTATGCATATTTATCAGCTGGGAAGTATAAGACAGGGGGGCAAGGAAGAGAAGGAGGAAGAACGGACCCCCCTGGGAGAGCGACCCTGAAACCAAAAGGGAGCAGGCAAGCAATGGATCCCCGGAGAAAGAGGAGGCACAAACCCTGAATGCAAACCCGGGAAGAAATCCCAGAGAAAGAGAACCTGTACTGAAGTGTCCCTGAAAGCGAAAGGGAGGCCAGAGGCAAACCCGCCCTCCCTACTATCGAGAAGGGAGAAGACTAGGTGTGGCCAGGTGATCGGAGAGAGGAGATCCTGGCTCAGGTGCGGAGAGTGACATGGAGTCATAGACGAGGAAAGGTGAGAACCAGCCCAGACAAGCACCAGAGCCAGAAGCTAGGCTCCTTCCTGGACAGCCTGCCCACTCTACCAGCACCAAGCCCAGGAAGCAAACCTCTCCCCCTGCCCACATTCCCCAGCTCTCCAGCCGGAACCTGTTTCAGAGGCGAACAGAGCTATTGCCTGAAGTTGGAATCAGGGGTAAGTAAGTTAGCCACAAGAATTAATATCTTAAGCAAGCCAAGGTTTATGACATGTGTGAAATTACCCATGATACAGAACTTTCTTTAGGGAAAATGGGTACCTAGTGGCCAGGATGTTAGAGATAGCAATTGTTGTTATTTTGTAAATGCTATGTCCTACCAAATCTGATAAAAAAAAGTCTATTTCTAAGGAGAACTCACATTGTCTTTTCTCTGACTTAGGATTGTAAGTAAGGTGGGAGGGCAGCTGGCAGTGTCTTGTAGCAAACGGATCCCTGCACCCTTAAACCCAGGGCCGGCGGAAGCACTAGGCGAACTAGGCGATCGCCTAGGGCGCTGAGCATTAGGGGGCGCCGAGCCGCTGATGGCCAATGGCCGCCGGTGGACATCATCCCAATGGCGGCTGAGCGGTGAACTACTGCTATGCTGTGTGCCGGATACACACAGCAAGAAGATCGGCAGGACCGTGGTACAGTCGCGTCTAAACATGCTGGTGCTCCTCCTCCTTCCTGCCCGCGCGGCTCCGGCAACATTTTTCTTCCGGGGCCGCGCGGGCAGGAAGGAGGAGGAGGAGCATCAGCCAATGCAGGAACTTCTCCTCCTTCCTGCCCGCGCGGCCCCGGAAGAAAAATGTTGCCGGAGCCGCGCGGGCAGGAAAGAGGAGGAGCATCAGCCACGTGCAGAAGAGGATCAGCGCGGCTGGAGAAGACCGGGGCTGCTGCAGAGCCCATCCTGCAGTGGCCCATGAAGAGGAGGCCCAGAGGTGAGAGAGAGACTGAGGGTTTGTACAGTGTGCATGTGTGCGTGTATGAGATGAGTTGAGAGACTGTGTGTGTGTGTGTGGGAGTGAAGACCTGAATGTTTGCAGAGACAGCATGGGAGAGCCTCTGTGTGTGAGAGAGAGACAGCATGTGATAGTGAGAGCCTGTGCTTGAGCAAGACAGCATGTAGGAGTGAGAGAGAGCCTGTGTGTATGTGTGTGTGAGTCAGCATGTGACAGTGAGAGCCTGTGTGTAGGAATGATTGTATGAGAGAGAGCATGTGACAGTGAGAGCCTGTGCTTGAGCAGGACAGCATGTGGGAGTGAGAGAGAGCCTGTGTGTGTGAGTCAGCATGTGACAGTGAGAGCCTGTGTGTAGGAATGATTGTATGAGAGAGAGCATGTGACAGTGAGAACCTGTGCTTGAGCAAGACAGCATGTGGGAGTGAGAGTTAGACAGCATGTGCAAGAGAGAGACTGTGTATAAATGATTGTATGAGGGACAGCATGTGAGAATGAGTGCCTGTGTATGTGAGAGAGAGAAAGCATGTGAGAATGAGAACCTGACTTTGTGTTTGAGGGAAGCAGACAGATGGAGAGAAAAGAAATATGTTATAAAAGGAATTGGCAAAAAAATAAGAAAGGGAAAGTGGAAAAAAAAAAGCCTGTGACCAACCGATTAGAAAACTAAGATCAGACAGCAAATGTAAAAAGAAATAAATTACTTTTTACTGATTGGCACATGTAATCTTTGGGAATGTGCAAGAGTAGCACTTTCTCTATGCGGATCTCACAATGTACGAGATCAGCATAGAGGAACTGGAAGCCCATGGGGCCTGCACAGAGGAGGCAGCAGAATGTGCTTCAGTGCCAATAGCAGCAATCAGCACCTCTGCAATAGCCATACAGCAGCAGTGACAGTGGCAGCAGAAGAATGAGAGAGGCTCTGAGGTTGCTGGCAAAAGAAAGAGAGGGGGTCTCTGCCTTTAGTGTGTGCATGTGTATGAATGGGAGTCTGCCTGGCGGTGTATGTGTGTGAATGCATGGGTGCCTGCCTGAGGGTGTGTCTGTGAATGAGAATGTATGGGTGTCTTCCTGGGGTTTGTATGTGTGAGAATAGGTGCCTGCCTGTTTGTGGTGTATGTGTGTGTGTGAGAATAAATTGGTGCCTGCCTGGGGGTCTGTGTGTGTGAGAATGAATGTGTGCATGCCTGGGGGATGGGGAGGGAGTGGTGTGAAAATGAATGGGAGCCTGCCTGGGGTTCAGTGTGAGAATGACTAGGAGCTTGCCTCTGTGTGTGTGTGTGTGTGTGTGTGTGTGTGTGTGTGTGTGTGTGTGTGTGTGTGAGAACGAGTGGGAGCTTGCCTGGGAGTGTGTGTTTGTGTGTATGTCAGGGAGCCAGTGAGAGTGAGAGCATGAGTGTGTATGAGAAAATCCAGGGGAGTAAGAGTTTGTGTGGGGGTGTGTGTGGAGGGGGAGAGAGTGCCTTAGAGCCTGAGTGTGTCAGTGTCTGTGAGAGCGAGAGGTTATGGTTGGGTATAAGAGCATGAATGTGTATGTATGTGACAGTGTATGTGTGAGAGAGA
This sequence comes from Rhinatrema bivittatum, assembly GCF_901001135.1. Lineage (NCBI taxonomy): Eukaryota > Metazoa > Chordata > Amphibia > Gymnophiona > Rhinatrematidae > Rhinatrema > Rhinatrema bivittatum. The sequence continues at coordinate 129,561 of NW_021820802.1, read as the reverse complement.
ATGGACATGTGAGTATGTGTGAGAGAGAGAGGATAACCTCCTAATCCTCGACAATATCAGGGTGACTGGAAATAAAGAGCTCCCATGTATGGACAGCAGGGGCTTTTTAAAATCCTTATTAGTTTTAATTATTGTGTGTTATTTGATATATGTACTGTTTTGAAATATTTTATTGGTGTTTGGGAAATTGTAAAAAATGTATATGATTTTAATTAATAGAAATTCTATTTATCAGTAGTTTTAAAATATTTTATTAGTATGGTTTTACTATTATAACTGATGCTTTGTTTCTTGATTTTATTTGTTTTATGAGGAATGGTTGTTCTGTTTTTCCATTGCTAATACACAGAGTCTGGCTTCTTGGGGTTTCCATTTCAGTTTTTTCTAATTTGTGCTCCTTTATTTTGTATTCTGTATTTGGTGAGGGTCTGTCTCTGCTCTGTGTGTGTGACCATGATGAGAGATTCTGCTATCATATAGTGTCTGTATAGAGATCTATAGCAATTGGGTTTGTTTTGTTTCCTCAGTAGGTGGTGTATTGGTATTCTAGGACCCAGTGTAATATTTACCCTTGCTTATTCACAGGTAGGGTTATTGTTGTTTGAGTCCTTGGTGTTATTACTGTTATGTTATGATGGGATTGCAGTATAGATTTTGGGTGTCTTTTTTGCGGTGCTTTGTGTTAGTTCACAATGTGTCTGGCAGTGGAAGGTGTTTGTGCTGCTGTTGCTGTGAGGTGACACCAGAATTTGAAAATATCTTTTAGTATCATGAACTGTAAGGGAAACATCCAAGCTCCATTGTTTGGGGGAATTTCAGTGGATGCACAGAGATACAGAACTGGAGGTGCAGGATTTGTATTGACATTCTGTCCCTTCCTATATATTCCAGACTTCACTCTCATAATCCATATAGAATTAGTTGAATGAGGCTATCAAATAATTTTATAGTAGTTTTACTAGAAGTGTGAAACTGGCCAGCTTTTTAAAATAATGCAGAGGACCCTTTGGACTTTTTTTAACAACACTTTTTTTTATAACCAATTTTAAAGCAGGATCCATGCTATAGAGGTGGGTGTGATGAAGAAATGTCATTTTGGCTCCCCCCCCACCCAAAACAAATTCTTCTGTCTAGAGATGCCACAGATTTTCTGTGGCACACAAATGCATTGGCCCCTGGGCGCCGGAGACCCTTGGTGCGCCACTGGGTGCGAGCCATATGGGGCCGCAAGTGGTGGCAAAGAGGAGTGGAGATTTGGCGGGCCGCAAGCAGTGCCCAATCTGTTCGCGACCCAGAAAACCCCAGTCAGCGGGCGTGATTGAGAATGAGGTAGGAGTCGGGGCCGAGACCGGGGGGGGGGGCGCAAGGAAGAAGGCTCGCCTAGGGTGCCAAATCCCCTTGCACCGGCCCTGCTTAAACCTGCTTACAGGGCCGCTGCAATAAATCAGCGCGGAAATCGGGCACTCAGTGTTGAGCGCCCCTTTCCTAACGCACACCCAGGACCTCTCCTGGGCCCGCAATGTACAGCTCTAGTACGTCCTTGGCAGTGGGCGCCCAGGAGAGGTGGCTGTCAGTGGCTTAGGAAAATGGATGCTCAATTTTACGAGCATTTGTTTCCTAACCTGTGCACAGCCACAGGTTAGGAAAATGGACAGTTGTTAATTGAGCGTCCCTTTTCCTAACCTGACCCGCCAGCACACTTTTATTTTTATTTTTTAACCTTTGGTTCCTCCAACTTAATATGTTATTAATTTCTAAGCGTAAAAATGTGCGGGTCGGGCGCACATTTTTTTGGGGGGATCTGGGGAGAATAGCTAATACCCTCATCAACATGCATTTGCATATGATGAGCACTATCAGTTTCGTGGGGGGTTTGGACGAGCATTTTGGACGCGCTAATCCCCTTAGGGGCGGATTTTAAGAGCCCTGCTCGCGTAAATCCGCCCGGATTTACGCGAGCAGGGCCCTGCGCGCCGGTGAGCCTATTTTACATAGGCCTACCGGCGCGCGCAGACCCCGGGACTCGCGTACGTCCCGGGGTTTTCGGAGGGGGGCGTGTCGGGGGCGGGCCCGGTCGTCGTGGCGTTTTGGGGGCGTGTCGGCAGCATTTTGGGGTGGGTACGGGGGCGTGGCTACGGCCCGGGGCGGTCCGGGGGCGTGGCCGCGCCCTCCGTACCCACCCCCAGGTCGCGGCCCGGCGCGCAGCAGGCCCGCTGGCGCGTGGGGATTTACGTCTCCCTCCGGGAGGCGTAAATCCCCAGACAAAGGTAAGGGGGGGGGTGTAGACAGGGCCGGGCGGGTGGGTTAGGTAGGGGAAGGGAGGGTAAGGTGAGGGGAGGGCAAAGGAAAGTTCCCTCCGAGGCCGCTCCGATTTCGGAGCGGCCTTGGAGGGAACGGGGGTAGGCTGCGCGGCTCGGCGCGCGCCGGCTATACGAAATCGATAGCCTTGCGCGCGCCGATCCAGGATTTTAGTGGATACGCGCGGCTCCGCGCGTATCCACTAAAATCCAGCGTACTTTTGCTTGAGTCTGATGCGCAAGCAAAAGTAGGCTGATCGCGCTTCTTTTAAAATCCGCCCCTTATAGTCTAAGGGGTTGTAGACGCGCATCCAAAACTTGCGTCCAACCACAGGTTAAACAATGTACTTGGCTGAGCGCACTGTATTGCATTGGCCCCTTAGTTTTTCAAACAAAGGAGGTAATTTTCAAAAGGTTTTACATGCATAAATGCATTTTAGCAATTTATTTTTATGTGATTAATATTTGAAAATGTATGCCAAAAAGTCTACTAAGGTGCACTGCACATTATCCTGCATTATTAGTGCATAGGCACCATTGGAAATAACGGGAGCTGGAGTAAATAATGGGCGTTACTGTGTGCTACATCTTCGTAAAGAGAACTCCGACATCTGACTGATGCACTAAGAACGACCCTAAAATTGGATAACAAGCCGTTGGAAGAATCTTTCTTTCTGAGGTATCTCTGCTTAAGACATTTCCTCATTTTAGGGCATGCTAAGACATCACTTGGCATCTGAAATTAAAGGTACAAAGGGAAGCAAAGTGAAGGAGAATATTTTTGCAGAAAGATAGGAAAAAAGGACTTATTAGCCCACAGAGGGATGCCAAAGAAACCAAGGCAAAGTGACTCCAATTTAAAATAGTTATCAGATGGCACTGGACCTCTAACAAGCTCTTTAAAGCTACATAACCTGGCAGCCCAGACACCCTGGGGCTCCAATCCGCCCCCACCCCAGCCCATCTGGTCTCACCAGTTACACACAAGGAAAACACGACACATAATTTGGATGCAAAGGCTGCAGCCGTTTATTAGATTCCCTAACAGGGGAGTCTAATCAGGCTCCAAGTCCAGTCCATAACATTTACGGAAATTGATTCTGGGCAGGTGCAGATACTTTAATCTCCGCCCATGCGGAGCCATGGAGTCCCACCCCTAGCGGGTCCCCAGTACAGGCACCATGACCACCAAGCACCAGATGGGCTCCCCAGCTCAGACTGCCACAAGCAAGCCCCTGCCAGTGTCCATCTCCTACAGGGGATCTTGGCCCGGCCACCACAAAGCAAGCCTTGCCGGAGCTCTTCCACTTGTATCAGCTCTAGATCTGTCGAGGGCGTGCCAGGGCCCAACATTGATCATCTGTGGCAACAAGGGAAGGTCCTTAGGCCTCTCACATACATATTGGCACCTCCCAGCTTACTTCTAATGCTTCTGCATTTACAAATGCTCTCCTGGACTCTGTCACTGCCACCACAAGGGCCCAGCAAGCATGAGAATGGAAGTACTTTCCACCCACGCGTGACAGGCACCCCCCAAACAATGGCTATGGCTACTGCATCAGATGGGTGAATAGCCTCTGCATAGCTTACAGGAACAGATCGTTTCCCATGTTCAACAAACATACTCAATCAGGGGCATATAATTCTGTGCAATGTCTGTCCACTCATTCATATCACAATGATACCACCATGTTGCCAGTTGTAACCATCCTATCGTTGCATGGAATTGGCTATCTGCCAATTGCACTTGGCAGGGTAACTTCCCCACCCCAGTGCAGTGCACTGTCGAGGTATGGTTCCTGGTCAGTAGATTCTTGAGGATGGCCACGATGAGGCAAGGTGGTTCTTGTCTTCCATTGCTGCCTACGCCATCACCTAAATCGTTAACACCCAAATGTATGATGATAAGGACAGGCGGTGTCGGGCTCACTCTTCCTGATTGTCCGTTCTTGTCTGACACCCCAGTCATCGAGGGGTGGTCCTGCTATGACCACCATCACCAGAGGGGTCCTGGGAAGTCCGCCACAAAATAAGACCCTCTAGGCCCCCTCACAGACATGTCCAGTCATTTATCCATCAGGCCCCAATGCCCAGGGCTGACATTAGTGCCTATGGCCCAAGCACTGCGGGGTCCTGGGCAGTCTGCCACACCGCAAGACCTTCCAGGGGCCCCTCGCAGTCGTATCAGCTGTTTATATGTCAGGCCCCAATCCCCGGGCCTGACCTTAGCTCTCCTGGTTCAAGCACTGTGGGGTCCTGGGCAGTTTGCCACACTGCAGGACCTTCCCAGGGCCCCTTTCAGGTGTATCCAACCATTTATCCATCAGGCCCGATCCTCAGGCCTGACAATAGCGCCCATGGCCAAAGCGCCAAGAGATGGCCACAAGGCCATGTAGCTCTAGAACAGGGTCTTGCTCCCTGCAAGTACCCCTTATGACTGTCTTTACTAGAGGGGTCCTGAACAGTCCATCACACAGTGGGACCATCCAGCCCCTCAAGGACATGTCCGGCCACTATCTCTTCGAGGCCCAATCTCCAGGCTTGACGAGGCAGGATAATCCAGAGCCCCCGAATAGAGTTTGACACCCGGTGAGTCTCCCTTTTGACCACCTTCACCAGAGGGGGAACTGGACAGTCGGCCCCCAATCTATCAGATTGATGAGACATGATGAGCATACCGCGTGCACCTCGATTCATCCTGGACTGTTCAAGATGCTGACATCTTCTCACCATAAGCCACACAGCTATAACACTTTCCGATGAGGCTCTGCTGCTGTAACATCTTCCGCCGAGACTCTGCAGCTCGCTGAATCGCTAAGCTCCAAGGACTGCAAGTGTGAAGGCAATCTGAATGAATGTAGTCTCACCCTCACCCTCTCTGCCCCGAGCAGAACACTCCAACGTGCTGAGTTGCGAAGATGCGCCAAGGTGGTAATGAGAGCTTTGCATGGCCCATTTCTAGCTTCGAGCAAGCGGCAAGGTGCGAACATGCTGAGTCCTTGGATGGTCCCTACTGTTTAGTGTACACTATATGCAGCTAATAAAGAGACCCTTTGGAACCCTGATAAAAAGATCCTTTGGAGCCTGGTATCGCAATGAACACCACCAAGAAGAATGCCACATCTTGCACGCCCTCCGGTTCTGAAGGACTAGTTGCCTGGGTACATCTCCAATGCCCATCTCCGCTTGTACCGCAAACATACCTCGCTCGTGCCACAATGTACATGCGCACGTAGAACACGGAGTACTACCGATACTCCAATGCCAGGGCTCCTGGAAGCCTGTTCGTTTGCTGACCAAACCACCATGCTAAAATACCCCCAGTAAACGACCAAACGCATCACCTTAGATGCATGTGCAGACTATGATGGGAGACTACGATAAGGAGACAGCTGTGAAGTTACTGGTTGATGCAACCCTTGAATGAGGCATTTGATAGTCCGGCCCACATACATTTCTTGTGCATGATGGATAAGTAGCCAACTATCCACACCAAACGACATCAGATGACAGCAGTGGGCTGAAGAGAACTTAAATCTTTGCATGCACATAATAAGGAGCCCATCGAGGCCAATGTATTATGCGTAAGCTCCAGACCTCCATTGACACAGCTGCTGTATAACAGCTGATGGGATATTGGCGGAAGCAGCAGTGGAAAAGCTCAATGCAGCGATCGCAGCAACAATTGCTCAGAAGCCCTTCCTCCGTGAGGGTTTCTCGAAAATTGGTAACGGCTACGGGGATTTATCACAATGAAGAAAAACAGTCCCTCCCCTTTTTCAAGTAGGATTGGGCTCCTTGGTCGGTCTTGAGCTGGGCTGTTCATGCTAGGTATAAGGCAATACCCCGTTAAGCTACGTAGCTGTGATGTATTACACGATGGCGCTGTAAACGCGCCAAGCTCTAAAGAATACCAGCACAAATGCAAGCCGGAAGAGCATAGTCTTGAACTCACTATTGTCAATGGGCAAGATACATCAAAGCCATGAATATAAGTCATGGATCAGAGGCTTTTCTATGTCACACTGAGGCAGGGGGAACCCCTTGGCCCCACCAAGCATTACCCCTTTAACACTGTGTAACAACAATAAATGCTGGAGATGTCAGATCAGGAGGTGAGGGGGCAGGGAGAGAGAAATGGACCCCTTAAGGATACATTTTCAACAGGGGGCCTAATTGGCAACATATGCATGTACTTTTCAGCCTGCACAAACCCAGCTGAGTTTTAAAGCCAGGCTTATTTGTGTAGCTAGAAGTACACACCTACACCTCTGGGGTGTTAAATGATGACACAAAGTATGCACATTACCAGCAGGCCTACTACCTGCGCACTTCATTGAGATGGATAAGAAAATTTCAATCACGCTTCCAAAATGCACCCCACTTCCCCACACATACATACCCCCACCCCACAAAATGCCTCCCCTACAGAACGCCCACAGGCAATGTGAAAGTGCACATGTACTTCCTGAAAGCTAAATATCCACTTAGCCAGACATGGTTGATTTAGATGGGTTATGTCTATTTTTGCCTGCATAACAGGCACTCAAATCTTTGGAAATTCATAGCAACATAATACTATGTTACTATGTTATGTAGTGTACCCTCATTGCATATGGAGGTAATTGCGCATAAGTTAGCAGAAAAATATACACAAGTTACACCAAATTTCAAAGTGGACCTGCGCGCATAAGCCCACTTTGAAAATGATCTGGGCCAAAATACACATACACAATTCCACCTGCTATTTGGTGCATTGTTTTGTTTTTTTGTAATCAAAATCAGGCTTTGCTTTTATGGCCCTTGCTTGGCCACTAGAGTATACTCAAGAATCTTCCAGCAATGGAGGGTTCAGTTAGAACATAAGAACATAAAACTTACCATACTGGGTCAGACCACAGGTCCATCAAGCCAGTATCCTGTTTCCAGCAGTGGCCAAGCCAGGTCACAAATACCTCTCAGGTAAGAGGTAGATAGAATCCAAGCTGCTTATCCCAAGAATAAGCAGTGGATTTTTGCAACTCTGTCTTAATAATATTTAATAGACTTTTCCTTCCGGAACTTGTCCAAACCTTTTTTTAAATACAGCTACACTTATAGCTTTCACCACATCCTCTGGCAACGAATTCCAGAGCTTAATTATACGTTAAGTAAAAAAATATTTTCTCTTATTAGTTTTAAATGTATTACTTAGTAACTTCATTGAGTGCCCCTTGGTCTTTGAACTTTTCAAAAGAGTAAACTGATTAACATTTACTCATTCTATTCCACTCATTATTTTATAGACCTCTATCATATCTTCCCTATGTTAGGTTTCCTAGCTGCGGCACCCGTGGCCGGGCCCCCTTACCTGCTCCGGCAGCAGGGGCGGATTGACCTATCGGGGGATCGGACATCCCCTGGTGGGCCGGTCTAGCTGGTCACGTGGTCTCGACTGCGTGGCTCTTCCTCAGCTCAGCCTCAGCGCCTCCCAGCCAGCCCCCGCCATTAGACCAAGCCAGCGTGGGCTGAAGAAAAGAAGATCAGCCAGCCCCCGCGGAAGACCAAGCCGGCAGGGTCCGAAGAAATGAAGATGGGAGCCTCCCAGCCAGCCCCCGCCATAGAGCAAGCCGGCAGGGGGCCGACTAAATTAAAATCGAGGCCGACGACGGCAGCCGAAGAAAAGAAGATGGGCGCCTCCCAGCCAGCCTCAAGCGGGGGCTGGCTGGGCAGTGCCTATCTTCTTTTCTTCGGCCGCCACTGGCGGCCTCGATTTTAATTTCTTCGGCCCCTGCTGCCAGCCTCAATTTTAATTTCTTTGGCCCCCGCCTGAGACCAAGCCGGGGGGGGGGCAGAAGAAATTAAAATCGAGGCCCCCACTGAACAGCTGGTCTCCGGCGGCGGTTAGCAGCACCGGTGTTCACTTCTTCGGCCCCCGCCGGCCTCGATTTTAATTTCTTCGGCCCCCGCCGGCCTCGGTTTTAATTTCTTCGGCCCTCTTGGTCTCCGGCGGGGGCCGAAGAAATTAAAATCGAGGCCGGCAGGGGCCGAAGACGTGAACACCGGTGCTGCTAACCGCCGCCGGAGACCAGCTGTTCAGTGGGGGCCTTGGATCAGAAGGGTGCTTCTGTGTGTGAGAAAGGAACGGTGCTCGTGTGTGTGTGTGTGTGTATGTGAATGTGAGAAAGGAATGGTGCTTCTGTGTGTGTGTATGTGAGAAAGGAATCTGCCAGTTTAAAAAAAAATGAAATGTGATAGTACATATGCAACTTTTGAAAAATTGGATGAAAGATTAAATTACTGAATGTTAAGCATCCCTCTTCTGGAAAATCAAATTTAGCAAAGTGGGTAGAGACAAATACTAAAGCAAAAAAAATTAAACTATTTAAAATGTTCATCTCAGCAAAATCACAAATTTAAGATACTGATGCCAGGTGGGGTTTGTTTGGGTTTTTTTAAGCATAATTTAAGCATGAAGACTAGAATAGTTCCAATCTGAAACGGTTTAGCCATTTTTTTAAGCCTTTAGAAAATGTATATTTTTAAATGACTAAGACATTTAAAAGGGAAGTTGACTAAGGATGTCTTTCGGTGCCATATCTCCCACATGAATAATCATATGACTGATAGTTTGAAGAAAGACACTTGCTTTATTGCCTGAAAGCACAAAACAAGAGAAGCTGTACAGTGTGTGTGGCTGTCCCTTGGGAGTACAGAACCTAAAGGAAGGATGTCATTTCGCCTTCTGATAGGAATGTGGTTTTCTTATTTAATGGTTGGGATCATCACTTTCACTTTTAGTAAAAGTAAAAAATGCTGCAAGTCTGAAAGCAAGGTGCTTCTGTGAGAGTGTAATGTGTATGTGAGACAGGGAGGGTGCTTCTGTGTGTCAATGTGTGTGTGCAAGAGAGATGGAGCAATTTTTTGGCTGGCTTGTGGCTGTGAGATAGAACATGTGTGTGATTGAGAGCTTGTGTGTAAGTGAAATAGAGAGAGCATGTGTGTGATTGAAAGCCTTTGTGTAAGTAAGAGAGAGTGAGAGCATTGTGTGATTGAGAGAGACTGGCCAGAGAGGTGATGTGTATATGTGTGAGACTGATCAGGGAGATGACTGGTATGTCTGTGTGTGTGTGTGAGAGAGACTGGTTGGGGAGATGATTGGTGTGTGAGAGACAGAAATTGGTCTTGAGAGTATGACTGGTGTGTGTATGTGTGTGTGTGTGTGTGAGTGAGAGAGAGATAGAGAAGAGATTGGTTGTGGTCCCTAAGGAAGAAGACCGTGAGGACAGCTTCAGCAGCTACTGCTGCTTCTGGTGTGGCCTGCAAGGGAAAGGAGTAGGAGAACTGCTGGAAAGGGTAAGTAAAGGTGGCTTTTTAAGTTCATTTTTCTTGATTGACTACCATTTTAATTATTGGGTAGTATTTGATGTGTCTGCTGTTTGAAATATTTTATTGGTGTTTGGTAAAGGTTTCAAAATTTGCTTGAGTCTTTAATTATTGGATATTCTATTCATCAGCTGTTTTGAAATTATTTTATTAGTATGATTTTATAATTATGATTCATGATTTATTTATCTTGATTTTATTGATTGTTTCATGAGGATTAGTGACATTTTTGTTTTCCCATTGTTGCACTGTATAGAGTCTGGCATGATACATTTTACAGTTTAGATTTTTTCTGTACATTTCTATTTATACTTTATGTGGCTTTATTCTGTATTTGGTGAGAGTTTGTGTTTTCCATGCAAAGACTGAGATGAAGAATTCTTTTAGCATGTGGTTTCTCTGTAGGGATCTGTAGTAGCTTTAGCTTGGCTGGCCTATTCTGTTTTCCTGATAGGAGGTGTATTGATATTTTAGATTCTGGTGTAATATTTGTGGTATTCTTTTTCATAGGTGGGGTTGTTATTCTTTGAGTTTTGGCAAATAGTACTGTGTTGATACGGGAGGACCATGCCGAAATATAGGGGTGTGTACATATATATGTAAATTATATTGTATATGTAATTGGGTACCCATGGGCCAGTATGGAGAAAAATCCCCTGAGCCACTATTTTCCCTCAATCCGCCCCTGTCCGGCAAGCATCATGTTCCGGCCCTCTCCTCCGCCTCACGGGTGGTCAGGCCTCGAATCCTGCTGCGGCGGCCTGCCCACGTGGCACGACACCCTGCCGGTTCGGCCTCAGCGCCTGCCTCTCTAGGTGTGCTCGTGCACTGTTCTCCTCCGTTTAAAGGGCCCGCGGCAGGAAACTTCGCTGCGGCCCTGGGAGATGACGTCACCTCGGCCGAGTATTTAAACCAGGCTCTAACTACTGCACTTTGCCTCAGCAACGGGTCCTGCTCAGATCTTGAGTGCGTAGTCTGCGTTGTTCCTGATCCTGCATTCCAGCCTTGTCTTCCTGATCCTGTGTTCCGGTCCTGCGCCTGTTCCGGCTCCTGCCCTTGGACTGACTCCCTGGTTTTGGACTTCTGCCTGGTATCTCGTCTCCACCTGCTCTCTGCCTGCCTGATCCTTGCCTGGTACTTCAACTTCGCTTGACCGCTGCCTGCCTTGACCTCCAGCTTGTCTCTTCGTCTTGCTTGCCTGCTGCCCGCCCCGACCTTTGACCTGCTCCTTGTTTCGTCTGTCTGCTGCCTGCCTTGACCTTTGCCTGCCCGACTCCGTGCTGTCTTTTCCTTTGGACTCCTCGATGTGAGAGACCCGCACCTAAGTCCTGCCAGCCCCAGCACCCAAGGGCTCAACCTGCAGGGAACATGGGCTGGTTTAGGTGAAGCTCCTGTTGATGAGGACCACTGGGGGCCTTCCCCTGGTGGCAGATTCAACCTTGTCTCAGCTCAAGGGTCCACATATGCAGCAATCTCTTCTCCAAGCTGAAGACTCCTAACCTCTTTAGCCTTTCTTCATAGAGGAATTGTTGCATTCCCTTTATCATTTTGGTCGCCCTTCTCTGTACCTTTTCTAATTCTGCTATCTTTTTTGAGATGTGGTGACCAGAACTGGACACAATATTCAAGATGTGGTTGCACCATGAAGCGATACAGACGCATTATAGTATTCTCTGTTTTATTCTCCATTCCTTTCCTAATAATCCTTAGCATTCTTTTTGCTTTATTGGCTGCTGCTGCACACTGAGCAGAAGATTTCAACATATTTTCAACAAGGACACCTAGATCCTTTTCCTGAGTGGTGACTCCTAATTTGGAACTTTGAATTATGTAGCTATAATTTGGGTCATTCTTCCCTAAGTGCATCACTTTGCACTTGTTAAAGCTCAGAGGTGTCCTGAAGTGTGTGCTCTCTTAATATTGGGAACTTTCTGGTAAAGGAGATGCAAAAGGAGCTCAGAGGGTGAGTGTGTGCTTTAGCTGAGTGATGGGATGGTACTTCTCCCAAAGTGGATGCACTATCTGGGGAGTTTAAAATTTGCCTACCAAAAGGCACAGAAATTGTCTTGAGGAGATTTAGAGGTTTTTCTAACTGAATTTGGTATTGGTTAGAAGATTTGATCTGGGATAGATCTACGTTGTGTGAATGCAAGGAGCTGGGAGAAAAGGAGAAACTACAAGAAAGAGTTCCTGGTCTGCCTCTCCAGTCCTATGGCGTATCTCTGTGAGGGAAGAGAACCCGTTCCAGGAGATATTTCAGGAGAAGATCCGAGTCAACTGTCAACCTGCGACAAGAGGATCAACATTCTGGGTCAGCTGTGTGAGAGTATTGTGAGCAAGACTGTTAACTGTCTGGGAACAACAGAGAACCTGGGAAGATTCTTATGAACTATAAGACATGGAGTTTTTTGAACCTAGATTAGAGGATTTTGGACTGTTTAATTTTTGTTGACTGTGATTTCTATTTTATGCTGTGGACTTTATTTTGTACTGCTGAACTGGTTATTTTTATAAGTAAACTTTTCCTTTTGTTTGGAGTAAAAACTACTGAATGGACTATGTTTTGTTCTTGAAGATAATCCTCTGCCCAGTTTAGCCTTGTAGGTGATCCTGCTCCCACTCCATGGGACAGAGAGAGGCTTTCTCCCACCTGAGTTGAGTGAACCCAGCGCTCTCCAGGGCTGGAAAGGTGACCCCTAGTGAATGGGAGTTACCACTTTGGTTTCTTTGGTTTTAGGCAGTCACAACCTCTGGGGAGGCTTTTTGATTCTGGCTTCATTTGTAAATTTTATTTATTTATTTTACAGTTTTATATACCGAGGTTCAGGTAACAGAGTTACTAATCACTTCGGTTTACATTTCAACAGTTACAATGACAGTATAAAGTATAATGTCTTACAATGAACAGGGTGAATTGAAACTTGGATAATATCTTACAATAAACAAGGAGAATACAATTTATATACAAAATACTTGGAGGAACAATGTGTATAATCGCTGGGACTGACTTGGCGGGGCCTAAAGCCAACTGTCATGATGTTCACTGGGAGAGTGAGCTACTACGAATGGTTTATTAGTGCTGGAAGAAACTTGTGGAAATGTCAAGGGCAGGGTCTACCCTTGGGATCTGTACTAGAGTAATTGGGTTAGGAGAATGCTTGGTTGAACAACCAGGTCTTAAGTCTTTTTTTAAAGGTGGGTGTTGATTGTTCAAGCCTGAGGTCTGGTGGGAGTGAGTTCCAATGTTTAGGGCCAGCGGTGGAAAGAGCTCTTCTACTTAGTGTTGTTTTGAGAGGATGGGCCTGTAGAGTGCCTCTCTGAGCTAGTCTCATCAGTCGGGAGGTAGTGTGAGGCTGTAATGGGATCGTGAGATCAATTGGGGTGGTGTTGTGGATGACTTTGTGGATGATTGATAGGGCTTTGTACAGGATTCTATATTTGTTTGGGAGCCAGTGAAGGTTCTTTAAAATGGGTGTTATGTGGTCCCTTTTGTTGGACTTTGTTAGAATCCTTGCTGTGGCATTTTGTAACATTTGTAATGGTTTCAAAGTGTTTGCAGGAAGCCCGAGCAGCAAAGAGTTGCAATAATCTATTTTCGAGAAAATGATTACTTGTAATACAGATCTGAAATCTTGGAAGTGTAGGAGGGGTCTTAGCCTCTTTAAGACTTGGAGTTTAAAGAAACATTCTTTAACGGTGTTACTGATGAAACTTCTGTAGTTCAGTTGATTATCCATGATGACCCCAAGATTTCTGACCTGGAGGGATAAGGCTGGAGGAGCTACTATGTGTGAGTTAGATAAAGTGTAGTTGCCATCTGGAGTGATGAGAAGGAACTCTGTCTTGTTGGAGTTGAGTATCAGGTTGAGATTTGCTAGAAGGTTGCTGATGGATAGAAGACAAGAATTCCAAAATAGCAGGGTTTTTTGCAATGAATCTTTAATCGGTATGAGGATTTGGACGTCATCAGCATATACGTAGTGTGTTAGATTAAGTTTGGAAAGGAGCTGACACAGAGGGAGAAGATAAATGTTGAATAATGTTGGAGATAATGAAGATCCTTGCGGGACTCCAAGTGTGGATCTGAAAGGTGGTGACTCTTTGCTGTTAATCTTGACTTTGTAGAACCTGTTCTGGAGGAAAGATGAAAACCAGCTGAGGGCGGTGTTTTTGATGCCGATCTCGGCTAGACGATCTAAGAGAATATCATGGTTCACTGTGTCGAATGCCGCCATTAGGTCGAGTAGGATGAGCAGGCAGGATTGTTTTTTCTCTAGGTTCATGAGAATATTGTCTGATAGTGATAAAAGGAGGGATTCAGTGCTTCGAGATTTACGGAATCCTAGTTGAGACGGTGAGAGTAGGTTGTTGTTGTCCAAGTATTCGGAAAGTTGTTTATTAACTATTCTTTCCAAGATTTTGGCGATAATCAGAAGATTTGCTATAGGGCGAAAGTTGGCTGGGTTATCAGGGGAAAGATTTGGGTTTTTTTAGCAAAGGTTTCAGGATGGCGAGTTTGAGGGGGTTACATGTAAATGAATTTACATGAATGAACATTTGTGGAGACTATCTATTGTAAGACAGAGTGTAACAATAATTGGGGATCCTGAGAAGGCCTAGCCCCCCAGCCTGTTACAATCTGTATAGAAACTGATGTTAATGAAAATGAAGACTGTAAAAAAAATATTACAGCAACAAACAAAATACTGAAATCTGAGGCAAATACCAGAGGCTTGAACGTTTACAGCAGGTTCGAGGAAGGTACTTACCACTGGGCTAGAACATGCGCTTCTTTCTGCTTATAATACTCCTCAGCTCTTTCGCTGATCTGAGAGACCTGCTGATGTCCATATGTTCGCTTCTGGATGTTGTTAAGTTGATCATAATAGTGATCATAATGTCCATGGAATCGGGCAGCTGCTGGCCTCTCTGCTGGCCTTTCTGCTGCCTCCAAATTGGGGCTCCAATGCTAAAAACCCAACAGCAGAGGACAGAAAATCATTAGCTCTAAATGGAAAGTTTTACAAACCGACACGTAAGGAGAACCTGATGATGAAAATTATTTTAGCCTCTTATTTTGCATTCTTTGCCCTTTTCTATTATTGATGTAAGATATCCTTTCCCTCAGCACCATGGTCTCCTTAGTGTAACCATAGTATTAGCCAACAGTTAGCCCACCTACAGTAACTCAGAGATCGACAATCAAATGTGTTTCAGCTGGACAATCCCTGTGTTTTAAATATTCTGCCTCACTGCACAGCTGCGTTTTAACCAAGTCAGTCATTACCCAGCCAGATTAAAAAAAAAAATAAAAAGGTTATCATCCAGCTAAATATGGTAAGAAAAATAGCAATCTAAAGTTTTATTTATTTATTTAAACACGTTAGCCTGATAACTTAAAAAAAATAAAAACAAAAAACTGGTGTGCTGAGTAGGTGCCATTCCCAATCTTAAAAAGAGATGTTGGCCAAACCCACCTCCACTTCCTGAACCTTCTAAAGTGCCCTTTCCTAGGCTGAAAACTATGTGCAATAGAGCTGATAGCTCCCAGCACATTAGTATCAATTTTTCACTTTATTCTAGGTAAAAAGACCAATGAGAGGTCCCTTCACTGACAACTCTCAGAGAAGGGACCAATCATTGGTCTTTTCAGCTGGAGAAAAATGAATAAATTGATACTAATGTGCTGGGAGCTATCGATTCTATTGCACATAGGGGTCGATTTTATAAAGCGTTGGTAGCGCAACAAAACCCACTTATGCGCGAATGTGGGTGCGTATGAGCAATGCAGATTTTAAAAAGCCTTGAAATATGTGCATATATACCCATTCATGTGTCAAAAATAAAGGGGTGGAAAAGGTGCGGAGCATGGGCATTCTAGGCGGGGCCAACACTTTCACACGTAAATCTGTATTTTAAATCCGGCAGCCACAGCACACAGCAGCTTGTTATCCATGTAGTTTTACTGCTGCTCCTGATAAGGAGCAAGTCTACAGATCTCACATTTCTGGGCTTACATGACAGGGTGAGGGGTCCTGGTTAATTGGGGGGCATGCAGGATGAAGAACCAGAGGGTTCTGGATGACCTCGAGATTGACTGGGCAAACTGGTGGACTAAATGGAAAAACTGAGAATGTCCCTCACAGAAGAATGTTTTAAAATCCACTTATATATGTGCACAAAAGCCAGCAAAGTCCTGTGGAAGATGCGCGAAGTTACACCCATGCTCATCAATTTCCCAGACCGTAAAATTCTGGGTCCTCAGATGCTATCTGAATCCAATTTCCATTAACCATTGCCGAGAAAACAGAGAGCAATGTTGGAGTTGCATCAAAAGTATCAGGCGTAGCGATTAGGGGTAGTAAGTGCTGCATCAGCTAGTTACCACAATATTTATTTGTTCCCCAAACCGTAAAAGTCGGGGCCCTCATTGATTGCTGTCTGAATCCAATTCCCCTTTTCTCACTGCTGTTGAAGCAGAGAACAATGATGGAGTCGCATTAACAGTATCAACGCTTATTTGTTAAGGGTAGCAACTGCCTCACCAGCAAGTTGCCCCCAGTTACCCCTATGCACTCTTTTCTTTATTTCCAACCTCTAGCCTTTAGGGATCCATAGTGCTTATCCCATGCTCCTTTGAATTCCTTCACTGTTTTCGTCTTTATTACCTCTTCTGGAAATGTATTCCAGGCATTCATCACCCTCTCAGTGAAGAAATATTTCCTGACATTGGTTCTGAGTCGTCCTCCCTGGAGTTTCATTTCATGTCCCCTAGGTCTATTGATTTATTTCCAATGGAAAAGGTTTGACAATTGTGCATCATTAAAACCTTTCAGATATCTGAAGGTCTGTTTCATATCTCCCCTGCACCACCTTTCTTCCAGGATATATATATTCATATCCTTCAGCCTCTCTTCATAAGTCTTACAATGCTGACTCCTCACCATTCTGGTTGCTCTTCTTTGGACTGCCTCTATCCTTTTTGAGATACAGGCACCAGAATTGAATGCAGTACTCTAGGTGAGGCCTCACCAAGGACCTGTACAAGGGCATTATCACCTAGAGATGTGACTCGGAACCGGAATCGGTTCGGATTCCGATTCACGTGGGTTTTTTTTCCATCGGGCCCGATCGCGGTTTTGTTTATCGGCTGTGCCCGAGTCGATAAACAAAAAACCCACCCCGACCCTTTAAAACTAATCCCTTTGCTTCCCCCACCCTCCTGACCCCCCCAAAAACATTTTACAGGTACTTGGTGGTCCAGTGGGGGTCCCGGGAGTGATCTCCCGCTCTCGGGCCGTCGGCTGCCACTAATAAAAATGTCGCTGATGGCCTTTGCCCTTAGGTATCCGTGCCATTGGCTGGCCCCTGTCACATGGAGGGAGCACTGGATGACCGGCGCCATCTTTAAAAATGGCGCGGGCCATCCAGTGCTCCTACCATGTGACAGGGGCTGGCCAATGGCACAGATACCCTGTCACATGGGTAAGGGCAAAGGGCCATCGGCGCCATTTTGATTAGTGGCAGCCGACGGCCCAGGAGCAGGAGATCGCTCCTGGGACCTCCACTGGACCACCAGGTACCTGTAAAATGTTTTGGGGGGGAAGCAAAGGGATTAGTTTTAAAGGGTCGGGTGGGTTTAGGGGTTATTTTTGTGTGCCATTTTTCCCGCCCTCCCCCAAAATGATAAGAGAACCCCCACGATCAATATCGTGGGGTTTTCCTATCGTTTCGGGGGAGCCCCTGATTTCTGATGATTTTGAAAATATCGACGATATTTTCAATCGTCCGAAGCCCGATTCACATCCCTATTATCATCTCTTTTTTCTTACTGATTATTCCTCTCTCTATGCAGCCCAGCATTCTTCTGGCTTTAGCTATCGTCTTGTCACATTGCTTCGCCACCTTCAGATCATCAGATACTATCACACCAAGGTCCCTCTCCTTGTCTGTGTGCATTAGTCTTTCACCGCCCATCTCATTAACCTCTTTTGGATTGCCACATCCCAGATGCATGACTGCACTTCTTGGCATTGAATCCCAGATGCCAAATCTTTGACCACTCTTCAAGCTTTCTTAAATAACTTTTCATTCTCTGTATTCCCTTCAGACATGTCCACTCTGTTGCAGATCTTAGTATCATCCGCAAATAGACAAACTTTACCTTCAATCCTTTACACCAGGTCGCGCACAAAGATATTGAACAGAATCAGTCCCAAAACAGATCCCTATGGCACTCCACTTAACACCGTTCTTTCTTCACAAGTAGGTTCCATTTACCATTACACACTGTATCCTGTCAGTCAACCAGTTTGCAATCCATGCTACTACCTTGGCACCCACTCACAAGCTTCTTATTTTGTTCACGAGTTTTCTATGGGGAACCATATCAAAAGCTTTACTAAAATCCAAGTAAATCACATCGAGCGCTCTTCCCTGATCCAATTCTCTAGTCACCCAATCAAACAAATCAATCAGATTTGTCTGACAAGACTTTCCCTTGATGAATCCATGCTGCCTCAGGTCAAGTAACACACCAGATTGTAGATAGTTCACTACCCTTTGCTTCAGCAGAGTCTCCATTAATTTTCCCACCACCAAGGTGAAGCTAACCGGCCTGTAGTTTCCAACCTCCTCTCTGCTCCCACTCTTGTGAAAAGCAGGACCACCACCGCTCTTCTCCAATCTTGTGTTACCACTCTCCCTTTCCAAGGATCTATTGAACAGGTCCTTCAATGGACCTGCCAGAACATCTCTGAGCTCCCTCAGTATCCTGGGATGAACCTCATCTGGCCCCCATGTCCTTGTCCACTTTCAGATTTCCTAGCTTTTCCCATACATTCTCTTCTGTAAACAGTTTCATTTACTCTAACCTATCCATAGTCTTGTCAACTAGCGATGGTCCTTCTCCAGGGTCTTCTTTAGTGAACACCGAACTGAAGTCTTTGTTCAATATTTCAGCCATTTCTTTGTCTCTCTCCACACAGTCAGGCCAATATAGTGACGCTAACCAAATTGGTAGTGCAGTAATAATGGGAGATTTCAATTACCCCAATATTGACCAAGTAAGTGAAACATCAGGACATGCTAGAGAGATAAAGTTCCTGGATGGAATAAATGACAATTGGTTCAGGAACCAACGAGAGAGGAAGCAATTTTAGATCTAATTCTCAGTGAAGCACAGGATTTGGTGAGAGAGGTAACGGTGGGATCATATTTGAATTAATGACTGGAAGGGGGACAGTAAGTAAATCCACAGCTCTACCACTAAACTTTCAAAAATGAAACTTTGATAAAATGAGAAAAATAGTTAAAAAAATTTTTGAAAGGTGCTCCTACAAAGGTAAAAAGTGTGCATCAGGCGTCGACATTGTTAAAAAATATCATCCTAGAAGCACAGTCCATATATATTTATTGCAATAAGAAAGGTGGAAGGAAGGTGCAGCGATTGCAAGCTGGTTAAAAAACAGGAAACAGAGAGTAGGATTAATTGGTCTTTTTTCACAGTGGAAAAAGGTAAACAGTAAAGGGCCTTAGGGATCTGTACTTGGAGCAGTGCTTTTAATATATTTATAAATGATCTGGATCATACTCCAGGTCAATTATTCTCTTGTTTCTCATTATACACAGCCTGCAATTTTTGTCTTTCCCCTTTGCAGGACATGGCAATGGCTTATGACTTGTTCATCTTTGCGCTCTTGCTCATCATCCTTTTTGCCAATTCGGGGGAATGTGGGTTTTTCTCTGGGTCTGGGCCCTTCCCCTTTCCAAGTGTGGGCCTTGAAGGGATTAATATTTCTTGCTTAATTGTTTAAAGCAGATGGTTTGCTTTTGCCCTTCCCTGATCTGTGTACCCATTTTCACCTGTCACTAAAGGATCTTTCTTCCTATTATCAAGTTCGTCACTATGTAAAAACCCTCAACGTGGTGGACCTTCACAACCCAAACTGACAAGTTCTATTAGACTGGTTCCATGTGGAAGAACCTAGTCGGCATTCAATATCTTTTTTTTTTTATAAAGCTTTGGTAAATAAGTTTAACACTTAGTCCTTGGATGTTGCATGGGTTAAATGGAAGCAGGAATTGCAGACCCAATTTCCTCTACCAGTTTTAATTGTTAGCTTCTCTGCTGTCCAAACCATTACATACAACATTCAAATGAGAGAAACTCAATATAAAATTCTTTACAGACTATACAGTTCACAACATCAGGCTCATCTAGCTAAATTTACAGACTGTAATGTGTGTTTAAAATGTAACCAGGGCATAGCTCATTTGAACCACTCTCTGTGGGAATGTGGTTGTATTCAGATCTTCTGGAAGAAGGTCTTTCACTATGCTGGCTACATATTGGACCCTCCACATACCTCATTCTCCTCAGACGGCATTATTTGGAATATTCTCTGCATCATTCTGGGGACTGTGAAACAAAAATTGTAGATCAATAAAGTTTTCATTCTAGCAACCACGGCTATTCTTCGTGTATGGAGACATCCGGAAGAGTCTTCCATGACCCAATGGCGCAACATAATTCATACCCTGCTGAACATGGAACTGTTCTCATGTAAGCATGCTATTTCTCGGATTAAAAAGCGAACATTGGATGTCTGGATCCCCTCATAATGTCCCTACCACACAGAACTCTGAGCCAGATTTTGAACGATCTTGATCATTAAACTCAGTTTGGTATTGTTGATCCATGTCTTCTCAGCAAGGGGGGGGGGGGGAGGGGGCATAACTGGCTAGTTCCATATGTTGTAAATAATAGACCATTGCATGAACATGTGGTATGTATCAGAGCACAATATGTACCATGTGCTTTATGCCTACATTGTTTCTGTTGAGCAGATTTCAACAAATGATCTGGAAAGGGGTACGACGAGTAAGGTAATCAAATTTGTGGATGACACAAAATTATGCAGAGTAGTTAAATGGCTTTCAAATGGCAGATGAAATTTAACGTGGACAAGTGCATAGTGATCCATATAGGTAAAAATAACCCTTGCTGTAGTTACACAATGTTAGGTTCTATTTTAGGAGCTACCACCCAGGAAAGAGATCTAGGCATCATAGTGGATAATACATTGAAATCGTCCGCTCAGTGTGCTGTGGCGATCAAAAAAGCAAACAGGATGTTAGGAATTAAGAAGGAAATGGCAAATAAAATGATGGATCTCAAAGTCTCTGTATCGCTCCATGGTGAGACCGCATCTTGAATACTGTGTGCAATTCTAGTTGCAGCATCTCAAAAAAGATGTAATTGCACTGGATAAAGTGCAGAGAAGAGCAGCCAAAATAAGGGGCATGGAACAACTGCCCTATGAGCTAAGGCTAAGGAAATTAGGGATGTTTCAGTTTAGAGAAAAGACGACTGAGGGGGAATATGATAGAGGCCTACAAAATCTAGAAAGGACTTGAAAAAGTTAATGTAAATCAGTTATTTACTCTCACAGATAATAGAAGGATTAGGGGGCACTCCATGAAGTTAGCAAGTAGTTTACTTAAAACAAATTGAAGAGGTCACGTGATGTGGTGAGTTCGGTCGCAGCTAAGAGATTGAGCTCCGGCCACCACCCTGGTTAAATCCCTCATCATCACGTTCTCCCTGGACTCTACCACTCCATCTTAGCAGTTGCTCCATCCTCGCTGTCGCAGTGCACCTGTGCGAGAAGTCTTTAACTCTTATGGTGACCCGAATGGCGCGAAAAGACAAGGACAAACTCAAGGCTCCAGAAGCTAAGATGGCCGCTGTAATATCCGAGGACGATAACCAACCGGATGAATCATTGGAGGAAAAAATATCTCAAGCGGTGGTATCGGCGCTGGACATGCGTTTGCATCAGCTATCGGAGCAAATCGCAGATGTCCGTGCCTCACTTACAGAAATTGACTCCCGAATTGAACATGTGGAGGGACGTCTTGGCCTCATAGAAGACGACACTGGGGCCCTGGAAAGGAAGGTTGCTGACCTGGAAAACGCGGTGAAAATCAGCGAAGAAAAGATTGATGACTTAGAAAATCGTTCTCGCTGCAACAACTTGAGGTTTGTGGGGTTCCCCAAGGCGCTCATTGAGGCAGATCTTCCTCACCTTCTAGAGGCATGGTTACTGGGCCTAGTTCCCTCACTTGCCTCTCCGTTGGATGGCCTGCTGGAGCGCGCCCATCGCATAGGCAGAAAATCTGAAGGGGAGCAGAACCATCGCCTTCGGGTTATTATAACTCGATTTGTACACTTTGCCCACAAATCTTTGGTTTTATAGCACTACCGCAAACAACGGGAGTCCTGCTACGAGAACATTAAAATACTAGTGTTCCAAGATTTTTCCCCAAGTGTGACTGCCAAACGCAAGGAATTTACAAGTGTTTGTTCGGATCTCGTTACAAAACAAATTAGATTTTCTCTCCTGTATCCGGCGCAGCTCCGCATTTCATACCATGGCTCCACAAAGACTTTTACTTCTGCTACTGAGGCCAAACATATGTACAGGGCCTACTGGATCCTAACTTGGTAGACGAGACCTGATCTATCATTTGGATCTCATGCGATGGTGTATGTTACCAAGTTTATTTTTATATAACCCATAACTACTCTTTTTTGGACACTGGCTGAAATCGGGCATACATACCCAGACTTTTTATATGCTGAACAGAAGCTACGTGAATTTCAACTGAGTACTGGCCCAGGACCTTTTATTTTTCTTCTCGGTAATTTTCATTTCTCAGCCATATTCTACTGTAGGGATGTGAATCGTTTTTTGACGATTTAAAATATCGTCCGATATATTTTAAATCGTCAAAAATCGTTAGGGCCACGATACAATACCAATTCCCCCGATTTATCGTCAAAAAATCGTAAATCGGGGGAAGGGGGAGGGCAGGAAAACCGGCACACTAAAACCCCCTAAAACCCACCCCCGACCCTTTAAATTAAATCCCCCACTCTCCCGAACCCCCTCCAAATGCCTTAAATTACCTGGGGGTCCAGCGGCGGTCCGGAACGGCAGCGGTCCGGAACGGCCTCCTGCAATTGAATCGTATTGTCTTCAGCCGGCGCCATTTTTCAAAATGGCGGCGCAAAATGGCGGCGGCCGTAGACCAACACGATTCGACTGCAGGAGGTCGTTCCGGACCCCCGCTGAACGACCTCCTGCAGTCGATCTCCTGCTGGCGCCATTTTCCGTACGGAAAACGATTCGCGGCAGGAGATCGTTTTCCGGACCCCCGCTGGACCCCCAGGGACTTTTGGCCAGCTTGGGGGGGCCTCCTGACCCCCACAAGACTTGCCAAAAGTCCAGCGGGGGTCCGGAACGACCTCCTGCAGTCGAATCGTGTTGGTCTATGGCCGCCGCCATTTTGAAAAATGGCGCCGGCTGAAGACAACACGATTCAATTGCAGGAGGCCGTTCCGGACCGCTGCCGTTCCGGACCGCCACTGGACCCCCAGGTAATTTAAGGCATTTGGAGGGGGTTCGGGAGAGTGGGGGATTTAATTTAAAGGGTCGGGGGTGGGTTTTAGGGGGTTTTAGTGTGCCGGCTCACGATTTTCACGATACTTTAAACACCCAAACGGCAACAATACGATTCCCTCCCCCTCCCAGCCGAAATCGATCGTTAAGACGATCGAGGACACGATTCACATCTCTATTCTACTGTCTTATAGGGACATTATGATGGACGTGAATTAATATTTGCCAGTTTTGGGTTATCCTTTGTTTATTTAAGAGATGGAGGTGGGGTGGTGGCCGAGCACATTAAGTATTTCTGTGACTTCTATCCCTACAGTGGGAGTGCAATACCATGCGGGGATAATTATGGGATACCCTGACTTCCAGCTCACTGTTATGTATGTGTGGAAGGTGTTTCTATTGCAAATAACTGGAATTGGGGAAGGGGAGTACAGAGAATCTCAGCAACACACGGAAATCTGTATGTATATGTGTTTCCTATCTATCACTTTATTACCTGCAGGCTCAGTGTGGATCTTATTCTATGTAACAATGTCATCTCTTCAGCAACAGAGCTCTTTTAGCTCTTTATTATGGGCATAGAAATTATTACATGGAATGTGGTGGGGTTGGGTACTCTGGTGAAAAGAGAAAAGGTGTTAGCCCATCTTAAACTCCACGCAAAGGTGGCATTTCTTCAAGAGACTCACATGTCTTCGGAGGAAGTGATAAAATTAAAAAAGAAATGGGTCTCGCAGCTTTATTATGCCTCTGGAAATACCAAAAGTAGAGGTGTAGCTATTCTTATAAGTCTGTAGCTTTCACGGCCCGTGAGACGGTGAAGGACAGCCAAGGGAGATTTGTTCTTGTTAGGGGTGACTTGATGGGCTCCCCTGTGCTGCTGGCCTCGATATATGCTCCTAACTCTTATGATCACTCCTTCTTTAGCGATCTCCTTGCCCAATTTTCCAAACTGGGGGATTACCCTATTATCTTGGACAGGCAGCCTCCCAGAGGTGGCCATCAAATAAGTGACAAAAAAGGGCCAAATTTCTTATGCAAGCACCTGCAATTGATAGATCTGTGGAGAACCCTACATCCCGGGAAGTGCAAATTCACACACATAGCACTCGCACACCCATCAAGATCTCGCATAGATTATTTATTAGTATCTGAGGTATTATTTCCCTGCTTCCCAAAGGCTTCCATTGGGTCTCTGGTGATCTCAGACCACTGCCCAGTTTTGGGGGAATTTGGATCCTGTGATCTGCAATTACAGGGTCAATGGAGACTCCCAGCAGACCTGTCTAATGACCCAGCCTTTCCTCCGTATTTAAGAAAGAAATTGAGTGATTTCATGATATTCAATGCACAACATTCCACTCAACCTGTGTTACTGTGGGAAACAGCAAAAACAGTTCTCAGAGGAGACATTATTAGTTATGCCAGTCACAAGCGAAGGCGGGCGGATGAGGATATTCTTTCCCTTGATAAACAAATGAAGGCTCTCAAACGCAGAATTAATATTAATGGAGAAGAAGACCTAGTTCCCCAATATAAGGCGACACAGGTGGCTCTCAACGATCTCTTGCATGAAAGAGCTCGCAGAGCATTAAGGCATAGACAATGTACCTTTTTTCAATTTGGTTGAATAAGGCAGGATGCCTCTTGGCACGCCTTTCAAAAGTGCAGGATCCCTCGAAATTCATCGCTAATTTGTGATCTACAAAAGGTGACATAAAATCTGCATCCTCAGATATCACGCAAATTTTTTCTGATTATTACCACACCTTGTATTCTGGGGAACAGGTTGAGGAGACGGCCATTGATGAGTTTTTGCATTGCCTATCACTCCCTACTCTAACTGAAACCCAACGGACACACTTAAACTGGCCTATTGGGGTTCAGGAGGTTTTGGAGGCTATCGGCTCGTTGAAAGATAATAAGGCTCCAGGGCCCGATGGCATGACAGCGATTTTTTTTATAAATCCCTAGCACAAGATATGGCCCCTTTACTCCAATCCCTGTTTGAATCTATGGCCAGCCTAGGTGAGATGCCTGCTACTTTGAGATCTGCCACAATTGTGGTTCTCCCAAAACCGGGACGGGATCCCTTACTATCCTCCTCATACCACCCAATTTCCTTATTAAACCTGGATATTAAATTGTATGCAAAGATTCTAGCAAATATACTTAATCCTATCATGCCACTGGTCAAGGTCCTCCTGCAATTCATCATAATCCACTTGAGATTTAACAACTCTGCATAATTTTGTGTCATCTGCAAATTTGATCACCTTACTCGTATTACCCCTTTCCAGATCATTTATAAATATATTAAAAAGCAACAGTCCAAGTAAATATCCCTGAGGCACTCCACTGTTTACCTTCTTCCATTGTGAAAACAGACCATTTAATCTTAATCTCTGTTTTGTTTCTTTTTACCAGCTGCAATCCACAAAAGGACATCGTCTCCTATCCCATGACTTTTTAGTTTTCTTAGAAGCCTCTCGTGCATGACATTGTCGAATGCTTTCTGAAAATCCAAATGCACACATCTACTGGTTCACCTTTGTCTGCATGCTTATTTACCCCTTCAAAAAAATGTAGATTTGTGAGGCAAGACTTCCCTTGGGTAAATCCATGTTGGCTGTGTCCCATCAAACCATGTCTATCTAAATGTTTAGTGATTTTATTCTTACAGTTTCCACGATTTTTCCCGGCACTGAAGTTAGACTTACCGGGCTATAGTTTCCTGTATCACCCCTGGATCCATTTTTAAATATAGGGGTTACATTGGCCATCTTCCAATCTTTAGGTACATCAGATGATTTTAATTTTAGGTTACAAATTAATTGAAATAGGTCAGAAATTTCATTTTTTAGTTCTTTCAGAACTCTGGGGTATATACCATCTGGTACAGGTGATTTACTACTCTTCAGTTTGTCTATCAGGCCTACCACATCTTCCAGGTTCACCGTGATTTGGTTCTTTTGATCTGAATCATCACCCATGAAAATCTTCTCCAGAATGGGTGTCTCTCCAACATCCTCTTCAGAAAACACCGAAACAAAGAAATCGTTTAATCTTTCCATGCTGGCCTTATCTTCTCTAAGTGCCCCTTTAACCCCTTGATTATACAATGGTCCAGTATCTGAAATTTGTTTAGCTTGTCCCAAATATGGAGAATCAAATTAATGTAGGGTTGACTTCTTTCTAAATGTAATCTTTGCCCCCCAGGAAACCAGGGAAATTAGATCCATATGGGCACCTTCAACTGTTCAATTTTAGCCCATGCTTTTTCCTCTGAAAAAGCTGAACCAATCTATAATTGACTTAAACTACAATGTTCCCAGGAAACCATGCAGGAGTCTGCCACCCACATCCTAATCGCCAGACATGCTGTGGCCCTCTTGCCATTTGAACTGCCTGCCCCATGCAAATCAAATTATTAGGGGGCTGCAGCACACAGCAGTTAGAACAGGGGTGATGGACTCCTGAACAGTTTTCAGGGAACATTGCTACCATTTTACATTTGGCACTCCCAACCCTCCATCTAGGAAAATCTATTATTTGTACACAGCACTGAGGGCTGGTAGTGTATAATACATTATATGCAGAAACAGATATTTATAATAATCTGCCTGTTGTCCACAGTCAGTGTTATAAATGAGTAGAAATGTGGTTTACTGTACATTTGGGGAACAAACTTAACCTGGGGCAATTTTCAAAACTGCATGTTTTGATGCAAAGTCTTTGGGTACTTTTACTTGTGGGCTTTGCACCAATTTTCTAAGGGAAAGCACTTGCAGACTTTCACTTTGAGAACTGGCGGGAAGCCTGTGAGTAAAAAGTATCCAGTGCAGCTATATCCAGGAGGAAAAATTGCCCCCTAACAATTCTGCTTTGTCTAATATAACAATTGCCCCCTAACAATTCTGCTTTGTCTAATATAACACAAGTTCCTGAAAAGGAGCTCCTGCACTGCCCTTTCACCAATGGAAAACTCTAATTTTTCTCCTCAGACGTCAACATAAATGACGGCTGAATTCCTGTGTCCTTTCGTGGGCTGCTTCTATCACTGGCCCCATGAGTTCTAAAGCCAACCAATGAATGGAATTTTTCAACTCATTTCCTAATCTACTATTTGCGCACTACCAGAGGGATCAGGCAGAAGGCAAAGGAAGATCATAAAGGAGAGTTTCCATTACATCCAAATCTACAATAATTGGCAATAACAGGAAAGACAGAAAAATAAAAGCATCGGAATTAATCTGGACTTGGTAAATGTTTCTATGGCTCTTGACGTGCTGGGTCCAGACTTTTGAAAGCTGCTGCATATTTGAGAGTGGGTGAATAGCATGTCTGTGTACAGTGCATCCTTACTTTGGCAGCGGGTGGCTGGGCCCTCGAAGGAGGTTTCCATTCATGTCTATGTAGCAATTCATTTTTCCTCGCCAGAGCCACGGGCCTGTGTCTTGAGGGAGGGTTTTCCTGCACTCTTCTCCTTTGTACCCTAAGAACTAATTAGAAAAAAATGAAGAGGAGAACAAGGGGTTGGTGTCAGATTACTATTTCTGCTTATCCACATTACTCATGTGGTCAGACGGTGAATGGGCTCAGCCATCTTCTGGTTACCCACAGAAACATCTGCTCAGCGAAGCAGCAGCTCCTCTTACGAAGTTAGCTAATTTACTTTTACTAATACGGAAAGATATTGCAGACACAAGCAAGAATCCATAACCCGATTAGCTGGACAGTAAAATAGTTATTTCTTAAAATCACATTTCCCTTGTTTTCATTCAGTTTATTTCTTTACTTGATTTACTGGAAATCCAAAACAAGAAATCAGTATGGTTTACAGAAAAACCTTCAGCTTTAAACTGTATCTCTTTGTGCCTACCACATGATCCACTGTCATCTGCAGAAATCATTAGTGGTACCACTGAAGAATCTGTAATATTTCAGTATGGCAGCAATATTTTAGTAGTATTCACTACAAACAGTAATCATGTCACATAGGGAAGATAACTTTCAAACAAATGCGTGAGGTGGCATATACGCTCATATATAGCCACGTGCAGATTTATGATACTGTTTTAGAAACATAAGAAATTGCTATACTGGGTCAGACCAAGGGTCTATCAAGCCCAGTATCCAACAGTGGCCAATCCAGGCTACAAGTACCTGGCAAGTACCCAAAAACTAAGTATATCCCATGCTATTGATGCTAGCAATAACAGTGCCTACCCCACAACATATACAGATATGCATTGGTCATGCGTAGTTTTGCTACCTATTTTAAAAATATATGCACATTAGGGATGTGAATCGTTTTTCAACGATTAAAATTATCGTCCGATAATGTTTATATCGTCTTAAATCGTTATAGAACACGATACAATAGAAATTCTAACGATTTATCGTTAAAAATCGTTAAATCGTGTTAGTGCGCACTAACTCGAGTTAGTGCGCACTAACTCCCCGTTAGTGCGCACTAACTCGATTTAGTGCGCACTAACTGAAAATGATACAAATAAACACTTTCCAGGTCACTGAAGGTCAGTTAGGAATGAATATGTGTTCCTATTGGCTGGCTGCCCTCTTATCTATTGATATTACCAAGGTTACCACTGAGGTGATGGTTGGGGGATGGGAAATGGAACTGGAAACTAACGAACACCAACAGAAAATGAAACAAAGTGTTCACACTTCCCAGGTCAGTAAAGGTCACTTAGGAATGAATATGTATGTATGTATTCCTATTGGCTGGCTGTGCTCTTATCTATTGATGTTACCAATATGGTTGGGGGGATGTGAAATGGAAACAGTTGGAAGCTTGACAAAAAAAGTAATGTAATGATCAGCACTCACGTGACTAGAACTTGTTTGTTTATTATTTTTGTTAGCAGGCACCTGAAATGCTAGTGCATGTTGAATTTGCCAATCACTGTGCATTTTAGAAAGGTGGTCCTGGCTGGAACTGTACACAGTTCAAATATATGTAATTGATTGTTGGTAAGTGTATTTTTTAAGTAGCCACACTGGCACCAGTATGTTTACTTTTCCTCCTACTTAACTCACTAGCTCAGCTTTGTAAGAAGGGCTTCTCTGCTTGTGTGTTGTTTTTGTTTGGTGTGAGGAGAGCAGAAACATCAGATCTTTATTCAATCTACTACAGTCATCTCTTACAGTGCCCTATCCCTATTAATACCAGGAGTGTTGTTATCTTCCTGCACACAGTGCCCTAACCCTGATACCAGTCTGAGACAGCTCCCTCCCTGCATTACTAGTGAGAGGCTGGCTTCACAGACAGGGGGGAGCTGCCTGACCCTCACTCCTGACTTCCCCCATGTCCCAGCTAGTGAATGGTGTGTGGGTGAAGGGGGGGGGGAGGATGGTGAAGTCTGAGACAGCTCCCTCCCTGCATTACTAGTGAGAGGCTGGCTTCACAGACAGGGGGGAGCTGTCTGAACCTCACTCCTGACTTCCCCCATGTCCCAGCTAGTGAATGGTGTGTGGGTGAGGGGGGGGGGGAGGATGGTGAAGTCTGAGACAGCTCCCTCCCTGCATTACTAGTGAGAGGCTGGCTTCGCAGACAGGGGGGAGCTGCCTGACCCTCACTCCTGACTTCCCCCATGTCCCAGCTAGTGAATGGTGTGTGGGTGAGGGGGGGGGAGGATGGTGAAGTCTGAGACAGCTCCCTCCCTGCATTACTAGTGAGAGGCTGGCTTCACAGACAGGGGGGAGCTGCCTGACCCTCACTCCTGACTTCCCCCATGTCCCAGCTAGTGAATGGTGTGTGGGTGAGGGGGGGGGAGGATGGTGAAGTCTGAGACAGCTCCCTCCCTGCATTACTAGTGAGAGGCTGGCTTCGCAGACAGGGGGGAGCTGCCTGACCCTCACTCCTGACTTCCCCCATGTCCCAGCTAGTGAATGGTGTGTGGGTGAGGGGGGGGGGGAGGATGGTGAAGTCTGAGACAGCTCCCTCCCTGCATTACTGGTGAGAGGCTGGCTTCACAGACAGGGGGGAGCTGCCTGACCCTCACTCCTGACTTCCCCCATGTCCCAGCTAGTGAATGGTGTGTGGGTGAGGGGGGGGGGTGGGAGGATGGTGAAGTCTGAGACAGCTCCCTCCCTGCATTACTAGTGAGAGGCTGGCTTCACAGACAGGGGGGAGCTGCCTGACCCTCACTCCTGACTTCCCCCATGTCCCAGCTAGTGAATGGTGTGTGGGTGAGGGGGGGGGGGGAGGATGGTGAAGTCTGAGACAGCTCCCTCCCTGCATTACTAGTGAGAGGCTGGCTTCACAGACAGGGGGGAGCTGCCTGACCCTCAATCCTGACTTCCCCCATGTCCCAGCTAGTGAATGGTGTGTGGGTGAGGGGGGGGGGGAGGATGGTGAAGTCTGAGACAGCTCCCTCCCTGCATTACTAGTGAGAGGCTGGCTTCGCAGACAGGGGGGAGCTGCCTGACCCTCACTCCTGACTTCCCCCATGTCCCAGCTAGTGAATGGTGTGTGGGTGAGGGGGGGGGGGAGGATG
The DNA here is from genome assembly GCF_901001135.1 of Rhinatrema bivittatum. Lineage (NCBI taxonomy): Eukaryota > Metazoa > Chordata > Amphibia > Gymnophiona > Rhinatrematidae > Rhinatrema > Rhinatrema bivittatum. The sequence continues at coordinate 98,910 of NW_021820802.1, read as the reverse complement.
GTGAAGTCTGAGACAGCTCCCTCCCTGCATTACTAGTGAGAGGCTGGCTTCACAGACAGGGGGGAGCTGCCTGACCCTCACTCCTGACTTCCCCCATGTCCCAGCTAGTGAATGGTGTGTGGGTGAGGGGGGGGGGGAGGATGGTGAAGTCTGAGACAGCTCCCTCCCTGCATTACTAGTGAGAGGCTGGCTTCATAGACAGGGGGGAGCTGCCTGTCCCTCACTCCTGACTTCCCCCATGTCCCAGCTAGTGAATGGTGTGTGGGTGAGGGGGGGGGGGGGAGGATGGTGAAGTCTGAGACAGCTCCCTCCCTGCATTACTAGTGAGAGGCTGGCTTCACAGACAGGGGGGAGCTGCCTGACCCTCACTCCTGACTTCCCCCATGTCCCAGCTAGTGAATGGTGTGTGGGTGAGGGGGGAGGGAGGATGGTGAAGTCTGAGACAGCTCCCTCCCTGCATTACTAGTGAGAGGCTGGCTTCACAGACAGGGGGGAGCTGCCTGTCCCTCACTCCTGACTTCCCCCATGTCCCAGCTAGTGAATGGTGTGTGGGTGAGGGGGGGGGGGGTGGATGGTGAAGTCTGAGACAGCTCCCTCCCTGCATTACTAGTGAGAGGCTGGCTTCACAGACAGGGGGGAGCTGCCTGACCCTCACTCCTGACTTCCCCCATGTCCCAGCTAGTGAATGGTGTGTGGGTGAGGGGGGGGGGGGGAGGATGGTGAAGTCTGAGACAGCTCCCTCCCTGCATTACTAGTGAGAGGCTGGCTTTGCAGACAGGGGGGAGCTGCCTGACCCTCACTCCTGACTTCCCCCATGTCCCAGCTAGTGAATGGTGTGTGGGTGAGGGGGGGGGGGAGGATGGTGAAGTCTGAGACAGCTCCCTCCCTGCATTACTAGTGAGAGGCTGGCTTCACAGACAGGGGGGAGCTGCCTGACCCTCACTCCTGACTTCCCCCATGTCCCAGCTAGTGAATGGTGTGTGGGTGAGGGGGGGGGAGGATGGTGAAGTCTGAGACAGCTCCCTCCCTGCATTACTAGTGAGAGGCTGGCTTCATAGACAGGGGGGAGCTGCCTGTCCCTCACTCCTGACTTCCCCCATGTCCCAGCTAGTGAATGGTGTGTGGGTGAGGGGGGGGGGTGGATGGTGAAGTCTGAGACAGCTCCCTCCCTGCATTACTAGTGAGAGGCTGGCTTCACAGACAGGGGGGAGCTGCCTGACCCTCACTCCTGACTTCCCCCATGTCCCAGCTAGTGAATGGTGTGTGGGTAAGGGGGGGGGGGAGGATGGTGAAGTCTGAGACAGCTCCCTCCCTGCATTACTAGTGAGAGGCTGGCTTCACAGACAGGGGGGAGCTGCCTGACCCTCACTCCTCCGGGGTATTGTGATCTTCCTGCACACAGTGCCCTATCCCTGATACCAGGGGTGTTGTGATCTTCCTGCATGCAGTGCCCTATCCCTATTAATACCAGGAGTGTTGTGATCTTCCTGCATGCAGTGCCCTATCCCTATTAATACCAGGAGTGTTGTGATCTTCCTGCATGCAGTGCCCTATCCCTGATATCGGGATGTGTGCAAGAAGATCACAACACCCCCGGTATCAGGAATAGGGCACTGTGTGCAGGAAGATCACAACACCCCCAGTATCAGGAATAGGGCACTGTGTGCAGGAAGATCACAACACCCCTGGTATTAGGGATAGGGCACTGTGTGCAGGAAGATCACAACACTCCTGGTATTAATAGGGATAGGGCACTGTGTGCAGGAAGATCACAATACCCCTGGTATCAGTGTTAGGGCACAAGTTCTAGTCACATTGACTGATCACATTACTTGTTTTGTCAAGCTACCAACTGTTTCCATTTCCCATCCCCCATATACTGTCAGTAGGAAACTTGGTAACATGAATAAATAAGAGGGCAGCCAATAGGAATACATATTCATTCCTAAACTGACCTTAACTGACCTGAAAAGTGTCAAATTGTATCATTTTCAGTTAGTGCGCACTAACTCCCAGTTAGTGCGCACTAACTCCCGTTAGTGCGCACTAACTCGAGTTAGTGCGCACTAATCGGAAAAAACGATTTTTAACGATTTTTTAACTAAAAAATCGTGCCTAAGACGATTTTCTTGCCCTGCCACACGATTTCTATCGTTAAGACGATATGGAAAACGATTCACATCCCTAATGCACATATATTTTACGCATGAAAATAAAGTAGGACTTACATAACTCGATATATTTTAAAACATGCACTAGTTTTACCAATTATTCCACCCATTCACTTAGTCCTTCGCCAAGCCATTCAGACCCTCCTGGTTTTTTAGCCTGAACTCCCCTCAGTTCACCCAAACCTTCAACTTGGCCAATAGAACATAATAAACACTCAAAGGGCAGCCGTTCCATGCCCCTTATCATTTTGGTCACCCTTCTCTGCACGTTCTCCAGTGCAGCTATATCCTTTTTGAGATGCGGTGACCAGAATTGTACCCAGTGCTCAAGTTACGATCTCAACATGAAACGATACAGAGGCATTTAAGTCATTTTCCGTTTTATTCACCATTCCCTTCCTAAAAATTCCTAACATTCGGTTTGCTTTTTTGACTGTCGCAGCACACGGAGCTGATGATTTCAATGTATTACCCACTATGACACTTATATCTCTTTCCCTGGTCGGTAGCTCCTAATATGGTACCTAACTACAGCATGGGTTATTTTTCCTATATGCATCACTTTGCACTTGTCTACATTAAATTTCATCTGTCATTTGGAAGCCTGATCTTCCAGTTTTGCAAGGTCCTTCTGCAATTCATCCTAATTCACTTGTGATTTAACTACGCTGAATAATTTTGCATCATCTGCAAATCTGATTACCTCACTTGTATTCCTTTCCAGATCATTTATAAATATATTGAAAAGCATTGATCCAAGAACAGATCCCTGAGGCACTCTACTGTTTACCATTTTCCACTGTGAAAACAGACCATTTAATCCTACTCTCTGTTTCCTGTCTATCACATAACAGACTAAAATTAAATGCAGCAAAAACTGAATTAATTTACCTATCTACAGTACCAGATTCTAATCATCAACTCCCACAAACATTCATATTTGATGGACAACACATACCCATAAAACATCATGCAAGAAATTTAGGTATAACCGTAGACTCAAGACTATCAATGTCTAAACACATCTCGGAAACAGTCAAAAAATCATTCTTTAAGATACATATGCTCAAAAAACTCAAACCGTTATTACTACCATCTGATTTCCGGACAGTTACACAAGCTCTAATTCTAACAAACTTAGACTATTGTAATGCATTATATTTAGGACTACCTTTATCTACAATACATCCTCTACAACTTGTTCAAAACGCAACTGCGAGAATGCTTTACAACTTGTCACGAAAAGAACTCAAAACTCCCATATTACAACACCTGCATTGGCTCCCTATAACCCATCGCATTACATACAAAATTCTGTCCACTATCCACAATTTACTCTATAACTCTAATTCAGTATGGCTCTGCTCCTTGTTGCGAATATATAAACTGTCAAGACAACTCTGATCTATGGACAAATGTTTGCTAGAAATTCCACCAGTCAGAACTGTCAGTTTAGTATTAATACGGAAAAGGACCTTCTCTGTAGCAGGTCCGACATTGTGGAACACTCTTCCTGAAAAAATCCAGCTGATATCAAATCATAAAGAGTTTTAAAAAATGCTAAAAACTTATCTGTTTAATAACACTTATAGAACATAATAACTGCAGATATAACACCACTATTCAGCAAAACTCCAGACTTGAATCATTCAAGCACACTTTTTCACTGGAGATTGAAATCTTGCTCAAGAAGCTCAAGCCATCCTCTCATCCTTTGGACCCAATAACATCAAATCTCCTCATCTCCATTCCAAAAATCGTTGCGAAGCCTATTTCAGAAATCATTAATTGCTCTCTTGCTCAAGGGCGAGTACCAGACGCCCTTAAGATCGCGATACTCAAACCGCTACTAAAAAAAACAAACTTGTCTCCAGCGGATCCTGCCAACTTCCGTCTGATAGCTAACTTACCATTTATTGCGAAACTTCTAGAAAAAATAGTCAACAAGCAACTCTCTGAATATGTGGACTTGCACAAAATTATAGCCCCAGCACAGTTTGGATTCCAAAAATCACTAAATACAGAATCACTATTAATCTCACTCTCAGACTCTATCATCCTCAGCCTAGAAAAAAAACAACCATACCTCCTTGCTCTTCTTGATCTTTCTGCGGCATTCGACACAGTGAACCACGCAATACTATTAGATCGCCTCACGGACATTGGTATTACTGGGACGGCACACAAATGGTTCAAGTCTTTCCTTAGTAATAGATGCTTTAAGGTCAAAATTAACAACAAAGAATCCCACCCTGTCAGCTCCTCCTTGGGAGTCCCACAAGGTTCGTCCCTCTCTCCAACTCTCTTCAACATTTACCTTCTTCCGCTCTGCCAGCTTCTAGCAAATCTCAATCTAACACACTACATATACGCTGACGACGTGCAGGTACTAATCCCTATCAAGGAATCCCTTTCCAAAACCCTCAGCTTCTGGAACATTTGCCTTCAATCAATCAACCACCTCCTCTCCAGCCTTAACCTAATCCTTAACACCAATAAGATGGAGATCCTTATCATATCACATGATGACAAGTATGGACTAAACAAAATACCAATCTCTTCTCAAATTAATATCTCCCCGCATGTCAGAGACCTTGGTGTTATTCTTGATAAACAATTCAACCTAAAAAAAATTATCAATACAACCACAAAAGACTGTTTCTTCAAACTTCAAGTACTGAAAAAGTTGAAACCCCTCCTCCATTTCCATGATTACTGCACGGTGTTTCAATCCATCATCTTTTCAAAAATCGACTACTGTAATTCGCTCCTTTAAGTCTTCCAGCAAACACTATCAGACCCCTGCAGATGGTACAGAACTCCGCCGCTAGGATCCTGTCCAATACCAACAGAAGAGAGCACATCACGCCCATACTTCGCAACCTACATTGGTTTCCCATCAAATTTAGAATTCTCTACAAATTCCTTATGATAATCTACAAAGCCATGCACAATCTAACATCTCTTGATCTTAACTTACCTCTACGTCTCCATGAATCCTCCAGACCGATTAGATCTGCTTACAAAGGCACTCTCTATGCCCCCGCCCCCCAGTAAAGAAAGCCTTAAGGAAACGTGCCCTATCCACCGCTGGGCCCTCTCAATGGAATGCTCTTCCACCAGATCTCCAGCAAGAACCATGCCCACTGACATTAAAAAAAACCCCTCAAAATCTGGCTATTCAAACAAGCTTATCCATAACCAGACGAACATTACCATACCACTACGAACATTTCCATGACCATCCTTCACAGGCTTATTATTGTACATATATTTATTTATATTTATTTTAAAGTTCTCTGGTGTTGATTTATAGTTTTTTGCTTAATCGTCTCTTCGTTCGCTAAGTGTTTCTCTTGTTAACAGCTGCTAACACTACCCCTAGTATTATCCACTGTTTTCCCATTTCCATGTAACCCTGGTTCTATGTAATGCTTGTTGCAATATTGTGTTCCACTGTAAACCGATATGATATGTATCTTGCCACATGAATGTCGGTATAGAAAAGTTCAAAATAAATAAATATATATATATATATATATATATATATATATATATATATACTACTTGATCATAATACTCTACTACTTGATCATAATACTCTGAGGCCAAATTTCTTTGTACGTATTTTATTTTATTGTATTATTTCTGTTTTTAAATTATGTTTGTGTATTTGTAAACCGCCTAAATGGACATATAAATGCCTTATTGTGCGGTATATAAAAACTTTTAAATAAAATAAATAAATAAAATAAATATTAACCAGCTGCAGTCCACAAAAGGACATCGCTTCCTATCCCATGACTTTTTAGTTTTCTTAGAAGCCTCTCATGCAGGACTTTGTCAAACGCCTTCTGAAAATCCAAATACACCACATCTACTGGTTCACCTTTATCAACATGTTTATTAACCTCTTCAAAAAAATGTAGGAGATTTGTGAGGCAAGACTTCCCTTGGGTAAATCCATGTTGACTGTGTTCCATTAAACCAAGTCTTTCTATATGCTCTGTGATTTCATTCTTTAGAATAGTTTCCACTATTTTTCCCAGCACTGAAGTCAAGCTCAACTGTCTATAGTTTCCCTGATCACCCCTGAAGCCCTTTTTAAATAGTGGAATTACATTGGCCACTCTCGAGTCTTCAGGTACAATGGATGATTTTAATTATAGGTTACAGATTTTAACTATTGGCCACTCTCGAGTCTTCAGGTACAATAGATGATTTTAATTATAGGTTACAGATTTTAACAATCTTCACATAAGCGACTCTCAAATTGTACACTGTTAATAGCCTCTTGTAAATACTGTATATAGTCCTTTGTAATTAATTTTCCTGTTTACCTCTCAAAGATGATGTTCCTTCTCCTTCATCTTACTGCACTATGTATTTACTCCCTCCCTTTCCCCTCCCTGTTAATTGTATTTTCAATCTTTCAGTTACAATGTAAACCGGTATGATGTTTGCATACTAATACCGGTAAATATAAAAGTTTTAAATAATAATAACTAATAGATCTGAAATTTCATTTTTTTAGTTCCTTAGATTCCTGGGGTGCATACCATCCGGTCCAGGTGATTTAAGAATATAAAAACATAAGAAATTACCATGCTGGGTCAGACCAAGGGTCCATCAAGCCCAGCATCCTGCTGCTCTTTGTCAAGCTGGCCTACTACATTTTCCAGGTTCACAGTGATTTGGTTCAGTACTTACTCATGTTCATGCTGTTTACACGTGAAAAATTTTGAAAGTTCACCCCTTTGTGTTTGCTGTAAAACTTTGAAACTTTTCTGTTCTAAGTAGCAATCAGATCTATTTCACTGAATATTTCTGTCTTTACTTCTCATTCCCTAGGATGTACATCAAACCTGCTGAGTCAGTCGTTTGTTCATAATGCCTGTAATTTGAATGATTCAAATGCTCACAACAAAACTTCTCCGGTGTCTTTCACAATTAATGTACTTTTTGTATGACCCTGTTTGCTGAGGTCTGTTACAGGGGTGCTGTTCCTAAAGCTTTTCTCCCATTCTATACCTACGGGAAAAAAGCTTAGTAAATAAGGTTCTTAATTTGAAAAGTGAAAGAATATTAGAAGGTATTAATGCATGACATGTTGCTCTCATTTCTAATATAGTCACATGAAGAGATCATTACTCTTGAACATACTTGTTAACTTTTCTCCCAAACCTCTCGGGCTTGCATAGCTTCTTAAGTACACCAATTCAGGAGAAAGTAGACTGAGTCCTGTTTCTAAATTTTTTCTTCACTTTCACCTGAAAGAGCCTTCTTTACTTCTGACTTAATTTTATGCAAAATGAAAGGTCTATACTGGGCACTGTTACTACACTTTTACAAGTAAAATCTGTAGAATCCCAAAGTGAATAACATTTTGACGGCAACATAGTGAACCATGAGACCTCCTATGACTTGCAAACAATGTTTTGTTATCTCAGTGTTTGATAGTAGTTTGGAGGAATTTTTTTTCCCCAATATTCTTTTTATTGGCATCGTTTCTGTAATACCATTTAAAATATGAAAGAAGACAAATAGTGCCACCTGCTGGCATGCACACTAATGAAACAATTTAAGCAGAAATGAAACAGTGCCAATGTACATTTATAGGTGAATTTTAAAAAAGAGATAAGCACATTAAGTATCTCTTGTTCACGCTAGTGCTATTTTATAAACCTCGCACATAAGCGCGTTAAGTACCGGTCCAGATGGCAGTTCCTTGACTCCCCCTGTAATTTTATACTCACCCTAACCATTTCCCCCCCCCCCCCTTAATTCCATTATTCACTTTCACTATACTCTCAATTCACCTCCTTAATTCCATTATTGCTCCATGTCATTTTGTACATTTACAAGACTCCCTGCCATGTTGTATTGTATATTTTGCAAGACTGTATATTGTTTATTTACAAGATCCTGTTCCATTTTATATTGTTTATTCGCAAGGTCCTATTTTAGGTAATCTCCTGTCCTTTTCTTCAGTCTTTTCACCTTCTTGTATACCCACATTCCTTCACCCCCTGCTCCACAGTCCCCGTCCCTGTTTTTTGTATTTCTTTCCATTTATATGTAAACCGATATGATGTACCTACAAATATCGGTATAAAAAAGCTGTTAAATAAATAAAATAAATACATAAATAACTTTGCTCGTGTACAAAAGGGGTGGATTTGTGGTGGGTCAGGGGCATTCTGGGGCCAAAATTCAAGAGCAGATTAGCCTAGTGGGGCTTCGGACATGCCCCAGCGGGGCATGTCCGAAGCCCCACTAGGCTAATCTAGTGGCGCTAATCTAGTGGCGCCATTTTTCTATCAACGCACCCGTGGCCCGAGAGTGGAAGATCACAACGGGACCCCCCCCACTGGACCCCAGATAATTTAAGACATTTGTGGGGGGGGGGTCGGGAGGGTGGGGGATTTATTTTAAAGGGTCGGGGTGGGTTTTAGGGATGTTTTAGTGTGCCGGTTTTCCCGCCCTCCCCGATTTACGATTTACACAATATTTACAGAAACAAAACCGCGACGATTCGATTCCCTCCTTCCCCCAGCCGAAATCGATCGTTAAGACGATCGATCACACGAAACACATCTCTACTGTCTTCATGCTCAGCCCACTACAAAAAAAAAAAGAAATTACCAGAGCAACCCTGCCAGCATCTGGGCCTTCCAGCCTGCCCCTACCGATAGAGATCACTACCTGCTAGAGTAACCACAGGGCACCTACCCAGACCCTATTCTTTTGGAGTCCTGCCTGAATATCCCCTGACCACCATTGTAAAAGTAAGTAGAATTTTTTTTTACTTTTTCAGAGGCAGAATAAGAGTGAGTCACTTAGTACGTATGAGCTGGTGTGAATTTTGAGCATGTGTGAGCCTGTGTGTCACTGAGCATATGAGAGAGCGCATGTGAGTGCGTGTGTGAGTAAGTGAAGCATGTGTGTGTGTGTGTTGGAGAACGTGTGTATATAAGAGAGAAGAGTTTGTATGCACCCCTATGCCTGTCTGATCCATGACAATCTCAGGAATCAAAGGTTCCCAGGTATAAAGAGTGTGGGAATTTTAATCTTTATTAGTTTAAATTATTAGATGTTATTAAATGTTTTGTTTTAAGTATTTTTATATACCGCGGCACGTTCGGAACATCACCTCGGTTTACAAGTAACATAATGTTGCAATAGGCTTTACAAGAAACACATAGAATAATAGAAACTGATTAACAATGGAAATATGTACAGAAAAAATATGGTGATAATAGCAATGCTTTACCAGATAATGAGTAAGTGGAGATATTAACAGAGTCATAAGGGGTGCAAATGGAGCTATTAACAGAGTCATAGGGGAGATATTAACAGAGTGATAGGGGCTTTTCTAAGAGGAAAAATGGTTGTTAATATTCAAGAGGATATATTGGGGGCTTTACCAGAAACGCAGTGAATGACGGCAATAACAGGAAGGATTTAATAGAGAGTCTGCAGGAGGGGAAATTAACAGAGTAATGAGGGGTAAATGTGTCTGCTGTTTTAAAATATTTTATTGGTTTCTGATTATTGGATGTTCTATTTGTCAGCCTTTTTAAAATATTTTTTTAGTATGGTTTTACTATTATGGTTGAAGTTTTATATTTTTTTATTTTATTGTTAATATTTAATGAGGAAAGATGGTGATTCTGTTTTTCTATTGTTGCACTGGCTTGTTATGGTTTCCAGTTCAGTTTTTGTCTGGATATTTCTGTTTATTCCTTATGGTCTTTTTATTCTGTGTTTGGAGGTCTGTGTTCTGCACATGTAACCGAGGTGAAGTATTCTGCTAGCATGTACTTTCTGTTTAGGGGTCTAACACAGCCTGACTTGTTTACTTTTCCCAATAGGAGGATAATTATTGTTTTAGAGTCTGGTGTAATATTAACTGTGTTGCTTTTTTATACATAGTACTGGAACTGTTTGCGTGCTGGCAGTTAGTGCTATTTTGGTGAAGAGGTTTCCTGCATTGTAATTGTAATCCAGTTTACCCAAGGCTTTCTGAGATCCAGGCCCACACCCAGCAAGTGTTAAAATAGGCCTACTGCCATACAAGCATAAGTGCCATGGTAGCTCAGACCAAAGATCCATCAAGTCCAGCTTATTGTCTCCAACAGTGACCAATCCCTAAAAGATTTAGCTTTTTGCTGCTACCTCCCTGTGACAAATGGCAGGTCTCCCTGAGTCACCTGGTTAATAATTATGGACTTTTCTTCCATGAACTTGTCCAAACTCTTTTTAAATTCAGTTATGCTAGCTGTCATGATCCTGTCCTCAGGCAGTGAATTCCATAACTTGATTGTACATTGAGTTAAAAAAAAACAAGTGAGGCAGGATATGATTGAGGAGTACAAAATTGTGAGTGGAGTAGAACAGGTAAATAAGGAATAGCTATTTACCCTTTCAAATAACATTAGGACTAGGAGATACTCACTGAAACTAACAGTGGTGGTTATTTGTAATACAGAATCCATCATTGTGTATTTAAAATTAGGGTTATTTTTCCCTATGTGCATTGTTTTGTTTTTGTCCATATTACATTTTATCTGCCATTTAGATGCCCAATTCTCCAGTCTTGCAAAGTCCTTTTGCAGTTAAGAACATAAGAGCATGCCATACTGGGTCAGACCAAGGGTCCATCAAGCCCAGCATCCTGTCTCCAACAGTGGCCAATCCAGGCCATAAGAATCTGGCAAGTTCCCAAACTAAGTCTATCCCATGTTACTGTTGCTAGTAATTGCAGTGGCTATTTTCTAAGTCAACTTAATTAATAGCAGGTAATGGACTTCTCCTCCAAGAACTTATCCAATCCTTTTTTAAACCCAGCTACACTAACTCACTAACCACATCCCCTGGCAACAAATTCCAGAGTTTAATTGTGCTTTGAGTGAAAAAGAACTTTCTCTGATTAGTTTTAAATGTGCTACATGCTAACTTCATGGTGCCCCGTAGCCCTTCTATTATTTGTAAGAGGAAATAACAGATTCATATTTACCCATTCTAGACCTCTCATGAATTTAAACACCTCTATCATATCCCCCCTCAGCCGTCTCTTCTCCAAGCTGAACAGCCCTAACCTCTTTAGTCTTTCCTCATAGGGGAGCTATTCCATCCCCTTTATCATTTTGGTTGCCCTTCTCTGTACCTTCTCCATCGCAACTATATCTTTTTTGAGATGCGGCGACCAGAACTGTACACAGTGGGGCAGATTTTCAAAGGGGTACATGCGTAAGATACGCGCGTACCCCACGAAAACCTGCCCTAAGCTCCCCCTGCGCGCGCCGAGCATATGTTGCATAGGTTGCCAGTGCGTGCAAAGCCCCGGGATGCACGCAAGTAGGGGAAGTGCGTCACAGCCGGCGCTTCATCGGGGGCATTGCTGGGGCGGGGCCACAGGCGTGGTTCCGGCCTGGGGGTGTGGCCACAGCCTCCGGACCAGAACATGGCACGCTGGCCCGGCGTAACTTTTGGAATAAAGGTAGGGGGAGGAATTAGTTAGGGCCGGGGGGTGGGATAGGTAGGGGAAGGTAGGGGGATCAGAGCGGCCTCGGAAGGAATGGAGGCAGGTTGCGCGGCTCGGCGCATGCAGGCTGCCGATTTTGCGCAGCTTTGCATGCGCCGACCCCGGATTTTAAAAGATACGCGCGGCTACGCGCGTATCTATTAAAATCCGGCGTATATTTGTTTGCGCCGGTCGCATGAACAAAAGTACGCTCGGGTGTAGTTTTTTTAAATCTGCCCCAGTATTCAAGGTGCGGTCTCACCATGGAGCGATACAGAGGCATTATGACATTTTCCATTTTATTCACTATTCCCTTTCTAATAATTCCCAACATTCTGTTTGCTTTTTTGACTGCCGCAGCACACTGAACTGAAGATTTCATTGTGTTATAAACTATGACACCTAGATCTCTTTCTTGGGTGGTAGCTCCTAATATGGAGGATGCCCAATTTTCCAGTCTCACAAGGTCTTCCTGCAATTTATCACAAACTGCTTGTGATTTAACTACTCTGAATAATTTTGTATCATCTGCAAATTTGATTAACTCTCTCGTCATATTTCTTTCCAGATCATTTATAAATATATTGAAAAGTATGGGTCCCAATACAGAACCTTGAGGCACTCCATTGCCACGCCCTTCCACTGAGAACATTGTCCATTTAATCTTACTCTTTTTTTCTTGTCTTTTAGCCAGTTTGTAATCCACAAAAGGACATCGCCACCTATCCCTTGACTTTTTACTTTTCCTAGAAGCCTCTCATGTCAATCGCCTTCTGAAAATCCAAATACACTACATCTACCTGTTCACCTTTATCTACATGTTTATTAACTCCTTCAAAAAAGTGAAGCAGATTTGTGAGGCAAGACTTGCCTTGGGTAAAGCCATGCTGACTTTGTTCCATTAAACCATGTCTTTCTATATGTTCTGTGATTTTGATATTTAGAACACTTTCCACTATTTTTCCTAGCATTGAAGTCAGGCTAACTGGTCTGTAGTTTCCCAGATCGTCCCGGAGCCCTTTTTAAATATCGGGGTTACATTAGCCACCCTCCAGTCTTCAGGCACAATGGATGATTTTAATGATAAGTTACAAATTTTTACTAATAGGTCTGAAATTTCATTTTTTAGTTCCTTCAGAACCCTGGGGTGTATACCATCCGGTCCAGGTGATTTACTACTCTTCAGTTTGTCAATAAGGCCTACCACATCTTCTAGGTTCACCGTGATTTGGTTCAGTCCATCTGAATCATTACCCATGAAAACCTTCTCCGGTACGAGTATCTCCCCAACATCCTCTTCAGTAAACACCGAAGTAAAGAAATTGTTTAATCTTTCCGCGATGGAGTTATCTTCTCTAAGTGCCCCTTTAACCCCTCGATCATCTATTCAATTTAATTATTAATTATCCTTTACTGCTTTAAGACCCTGTTCCACCTACCTTGTTCTATGTAACTTTTTGTTTCTGTTAATATTGTTCGATGTAAGCCGGCATGATGTTCCTACAAATATTGGTGGATAAGAAACCTTAAATAAATAAATCTAACCGTCCAACTAACTCCCTCACAGGCTTTCTGCTTCAGATATATTTTAAAAAGTTTTACTGTGAGATTTTGCCTCTACGGCCAACTTCTTTTCAAATTCTCTCTTAGCCTGTCTTACATTTAACTTACCAATGCTTATACATTATCCTATTATCTTCTGTTGGATATTTTTCCAATTTTTGAATGAAGACCTTTTGGCTAAAATAGCTTCTTTCACCTCACCTTTTAACCATGCCAGTAATCGTTTTTTCCCTTCCTTCCACCTTTCTTAATGTGTGGAATACATCTGGACTGTGCTTCTAGGATGGTTTGGGTTTTTTTTTATCAATGTCCATGCCTCCTGCACACTTTTTATCTTTGTAGCTGCTCCTTTCAGTTTTTTTCTATTTTTCTCATTTTATCAAAGTTTCCCTTTTGAAAGTTTAGCATGAGAGCCGTGGATTTGCCTACTGTCCCCTTTCCAGTCATTAATTCAAATTTGATCATATTATGATCCCTATTGCCAAGCAGCCCTTCCACCGTTACCTCTCTCACCAAATCATGCGCTCCACTGAGAATTAGATCTAAAATTGTTCCTTACAATTTGCCTGTGTTTTAATTATTCTGAATATTTGTGTGTAATGTGCAAATTTGTTCACTTCACTTATTGCTCCCCTTTCTAGATCATTAATAAACAAGTTGAACAGCACTGGTCCCAGGACAGATCTTTCGGGCATGCCACAATTCACTTTTTCTTCACAGGGAAAACTTCTTCCTGTCTTCCTGTCTTCCTGTCTTTTAACCAGTTATCAATCCACATCAAGACAACACCTCCTATCCCATGGCTTTTTAGTTTATTGAGGAGAAATATGGGTTCCATGTGTTTTGTTTTGTGATTTTGGCAGGGTTTTCTGGTTGTCACTACAGCAGCACATATAACTATAATGTACATAGATTCATGCTCCGCTTGCAGGGCTCTCTGTTCCGATAACTTTTTCAGATTTTCATTCTGGCCATCCATGCGATTCTCTAGATCTTCAATGCGGGATCCGAGAGCAGCCATGTTTTCCCACATTTTGGCAATGGATGCCAATAAATCATTCTTGTGCTGTTTCATATCAGCACGCAGTTCCTTGAACTAGCAGCACATTTCTTCTTTCGTAGGAAGCTCAGCAGTCCCCGATCCACCAGGTAGGGAACACAAGTCCATAATGGACTCTTTGCTGGTGAGGCCTGCCGCAGCCTGGGCACCTTCTTCTCCCCCATCCTCAGGGGGTTTGTTTTGTAAATGAAAATTGTTCCAAATCTGCAGTTTTCCACTTGGTAGTCACCTAGAAAAAGAGATGACGCGGCAATGCAACTTAAGGGTTCAAAAATCGCACAGATGGTTCGGCTAGGGAATGTATTCAATATATGAGGAGCGGGAGCTCTGTAATTAAGCCTCCATCTCAGTCGGTGATGTCACCAGCCCCCTCCATTCCTTTTCTAATAATCCCTAGAGATCTACTTGTTTTCTTGGCTGCTGCTGCACACTGAGAAGAAGATTTCAGTATATTTTCAACAATGACACCTAGATTCTTTTCCTGAGTGGTGACGCCTCATGTGGAACCTTGAATTTTGTAACTATAATTTGGGTTTCTCTTCCCTAAGTGCATCACTTTGCACTTGTCTACATTAAATTTAATTTGCATGCCCAGTCTCCCAATTTTGCAATATCCTCTTGCAATGTCTCACAATCCTCTTGTGATTTGACAACTTTGAATAATTTTGAGTCATCGACAAATTTGATCATCTCACTTGTTCCCATTTCCAGGTCATTTATAAATATATTAAAAAGCATCGGTCCCAGAACAAATCCCTGGGGCACTCCACTATTCACATTTTTCCATTGGGAAAATTTACTATTTAGCCCAACTCTCTATTTTCTATCTTTTAACCACCTATCCCATTACTTTCTAATTTCCTACGAAGTCCCTCATACGGACCTTTGTCAAATGCTTTCTGGAAATTCAGATAGACTATATCAACTGGCTCACTTTTATCCACATGTTTATTTATGCCTTCAAAAAATGTAGCAAATTTGTGAGGCAAGACTTCCCTTGGCTAAATCCATGTTGGCTTTGTCCCATTAAACTATGCTTATCTATATGTTCAGCAATTTTGTTCTTTATGATAATTTCTACCATTTTGCCTGGCACAGATGTTAGACTCACTGGTCTGTAATTTCCTGGATCACCCCTTTATCCCTTGTTAAAATTTTGTGTTACATTGGCAACCTTCCAGTATTCAGGTACCATAGATGATGTTATTGATAGTTTACAAATTTCCAATAGCAGGTCCACAATTTCACTTCTCAATTCTTTCAGCATTCTGGGATGTATACCATCTGGTCCAGGTGATTTGCTATTCTTTAGTTGGTCAATTTGCCCTAGTACATCTTCCAGATTTGTTTCAGTTCCTCTGAATCATCACCTTTGAATATCATTTCTGTATATCTCTTACATCTTCCTCAGTGAATACTGAAGCAAAGAATTCATTTAATCTCTGTGTTATGGCTTTGTCATCCCTAAGTGCTCCTTTTACCCCTGGATCATCTAATGGTCCAACTGACTCCCTTGCAGGCTTTTTATCTTGAATACACCTGAAAATGTTTCTATTATGAGTTCTGGCTTCCACAGAAAGCTTCTTTTCAAATTTTCTTTGCCTTCCTTATCAATGCTTTGAATTTGACTTGCCAGTGCTTATGCTGTTTCCTGTTTTCTTCATTCAGATCTCTTTTCCATTTCTTGAAAGAAGTTCTTTCAGATATTATAGTCTTTTACACCTTGCCTTTCAACAATGCCAGTAGTTGTTTAGCCTTCTTTCCACTTTTTCTAATGCAAGATGGTATTTTTAAACATCCATGCCAGAGCTGAACTCTGAAATTTTGCAGTTGCTCCTTTCAGTTTTTTCCTAACCATTTTCCTCATTTTATCATAGTCACCTTTTTGAAAATTAAATGCTGTGGTAGTAGATTTCTTTTTTGTGCCCCCTCCAGTTATTAAGTGAAATTTGATATTGTTGTGATCACTACTGCCAAGTGGCTCGAACACTGTTACCTCTCACGTCAAATCCTGTGTTCTGCTAAGGACAAGGTCTAAAATAGTTTCCCCTCTTGTTTGTTCTTGTACCAGCTGCTCCATGAAGCAGTCATTTATTTAATCTAGGAACTTTACCTCTCTAGAATCTCCTGCTGTAACATTCATCCAGTCAATACTGGGGTAATTGAAATCACCCATTATTATTGTGCTGATTTTGTTAGCTTCTCTAATTTCTTTTAGTATTTCATTGTCTGTTTATTCATTCTGGCCAGATGGACAGTAATACCCCCCCCCCTGCTATTTTATTCCCCTTTAGACCTGTAATTTCTATCCATAAAGATTCAACATTGCATTTTGTTTCTTGCAGAACTTTTATCCTGTTTGACTCAATGCTCTCTTTAACATATAGGGTCATCCCCCACCAATTTGCTCCATCCTATTATTTTGATATAATTTGTACCCTGGTATCACAGTGTCCCATTGGTTATCCTCCTTCTACCAGGTCTCTGAGATGCCAATTATATCTACCTCTCCATTCAGTGCTATACACTCTAACTCTCCCATCTTAATTTTTAGACTTCTAGCACTTGTATAAGGTCATTTCAAAGTATGTTTCTTGTTTGTATTAACAACCTGCTCATCAGTCGACAGGGGAAATTTGGAATCTTTCTGAATTTTACTTAAAGGCACCTGATCCCCTTTGGCATTTATTGCAACCTCTCTACTGGGATGCCCTATTTTCCCTGTTCTCTTAGTATCCTTCAAAGATAGATCATTCTGAACCACTATTGGCTTTCCCCCATCATCTAGTTTAAAAGCTGTGCTATCTCCTTTTTAAAGGTTAGTGCTAGCAGTCTGGTTCCTCTCTGGTTAAGGTGCAGCCCATCCTTTCGGAAAAGGCCCTCCCCTTCCCCAAAATGAAGATGTATTCCTAACAAATCTAAAACCCTCTTCCTTGCACCGTCTCATCCACTATTTGAGACTTTGGAGCTCTGCCTGCCTCTGGGGTCCTGCACGTGGAATGGGGAACATTTCTGAGAATGCTACCCTTGAGGTTCTGCGTTAGCAGTTAACATTAGCCGGCTAATTTTAAGATAACTAGTTATTTTCAATAGTGCGGCTGCACTAACTTCTCAGTTATCCATCTAAATGCTTCTAAATATGGAACTCTATTTGCTTGTCCTCTTTGAGCACCTCTTTTACTCCTTGATTACTTAGGGATCCAACTGATTCCCTCACAGGCTTTTTGCCTCAAATATACTTGAAAACTTGAAAGCCCATCGGGGTAAGGCCATTTTCAATCGCACTTACCCCTCACGTGCTTCCCCACCGACCTCGAGGCGCTTCCTCTTGACCGTCCGTTCATCCAGACCTCGCCTCCAGGACCCGATCCAGCACATCTTCCTCTCAGACGATCCGGCGCCCCTGGTGACATCATCAATCGGCGGCAGCTGGGGGTTTTAAATTCGCCTCCTCTTCCCAGCGTCGCTCACCGAAGGAGCGCGACAAAGGGGCCTGCCCCTTTGTGTGCCCCTTCTTGCGTCCACTAAAGTGCCCTGCATAATCGATCATTGTGACCCCTACTGTATATCAAGATTTTTTACCATTTTCTCCTTACCGTCCTCTCCCATTTGGCATTTTCCTCAATTGCCTATATTGATATTGATCTCTTCACTGTCTTACTTCCCCTCCCTCATCTATGCCACCCCTAGCTTGTCACTGTTCTTTCCCTACTCACCGAATACTTTCCCCAAAACACCCCTGCCCCTCACCTTACCCCCCACCCAGATGCAGAGAAGACTTACCCCTATTCTGATATCGCCATTCACACAATTTCTTGGGCTCTCCTTAATCTCTCTACTCCTTTTCAATACACAATCACTTTTTAAAAACCCACATCTACGCCACAACTTCCTAACCGATTCCAAACCTGAAATCTGTGCCATAACGGAAACATGGCTTAAACCCACTGATATTTCCCTCCTCAATCAGCTTCCCACTGACATTTACGATATTTTCTCCATTCCCCGCAAAAAGAAAAGAGGAGGTGGTTTACTCCTTGTTGCCAAAAAATAACTAAAACGTATATCCCAGAATTGCAACCTTCCCAACAGCTACGAAATTGGCTTTTTCAAATCTAATTTCCTCCAAATTTGCCTCATCTATACCCCTCCTGGTCTCCTCGAGAATGACTCCTCTCCTCTTATTGAATTCTTCGCTGACTCTCTATCCCCTGACCTCCCCATTATTCTCCTTGGCGACTTTAACCTTCATGTTGACACAAATCCACAGTCTCCTGCCTGCGAAGCCTTCCTTTCATCTATGGAAGCTATGGGTTTTACCCAAATTATACATTCCCCAATCCATAAGGCCGGCCAAACTTTAGATCTCATTTTCACTAACGCCTCCATTAATACGATCAACTCCCCATCATGTCTCACTGTACCATGGTCTGACCACTCTACCATCAAGACCACCATTTCAATACAACAGACAACCTCCCCCTTCCACCCCAACCGCAAACCTTTAAATACCGTAAAACTTGCACCTTAGGTACTCTTACAACAGCCTTCTCAGACATACTTAAACAAATCGACCTCACTTCAGCCGACAATGCCATTTCCTCATGGTTCGATGCTACCCTCAATATTGCAAACCTAACCTGCCCTATTGCACTAAAAACCATTAAACCTGCCCTACCAAACAAAAAACCATGGTTCTCTCCCGAACTCAAGAACCTCAAAACCCTCCTTAGAACTGCCAAAAGGCGTTGGCGAAAACACCCATCCCCAGCAACACAAACCTCATACTACCAACTCATGCATAAGTACAATAAAGCAATTAATCAGACCAAACATGAATACTATGCTAAAAAACTTCACAATCTCCCGTACAACACTAAGGCCCTTTTTACTATGATCTCTAATCTCACCAGGTCCACTCAAACCCAACCTCATGAATCGACCTCTAAAAAACGGTGTAATGAATTAGCCCAATTTTTTCAAAACAGTTTCCTCACTCTCTGCGCAATTCTCCATCAACACTGAACATGTGACTCTTCCCACTATCAACCACTCGACCACCCTCTCATCCTTTGAACCTTCCTCCTCCTTGGAAATAGAAAACATCTTAAAAAAGATGAGACCTTCCTCCCACCCCTCTGAAACCATCCCCACCAAGCTCCTTATATCTATTCCCAAAGCAATTGCGAAACCTCTTTCTGACATATTCAACCGGTCATTGGAACAAGGCACAGTCCCCCACATCCTAAAACAAGCCATGGTGAAACCCATTCTAAAAAAACCCACCCTTGATCCTACTAGTTTATCTAACTTCAGACCCATTTCCAACCTCCCATTCCTATCTAAAATTCTGGAAAAAATTGTTAATTCTTGTTTGTCTATCTCGAACAAAACAATATACTTCCCTCCACACAATATGGTTTCCAGAAGCACCTCAGCACCGAAACCTTACTTCTCTCCCTAACAGACACCATAATCAAAGGAATGGAACTGGAAATTCCTATCTCCTTGCAATGTTAGATATTTCAGCAGCCTTCGACACTGTTAATCATAATATCCTTATCAACATCCTCATTAGCATCGGCATCTCTGGTACTGCTCTCTCCTGGATAAAATCCTACCTAAAAAATCGTCATCATTGATAGCAACAAATCTGACCCAATTAGTCTTGAAAGAGGTGTCCCCCAAGGTTCTTCCCTCTCTTCCACGCTATTTAATATCTACATGCTCCCACTCACCAATTTCCTCACCTACCTTGGAATCAAACACTTTATCTATGCAGACGACATTCAACTTCTTTTCCCCTTTACAAACTCCGTCCAGACCGCCCTCCAAAACTGGGAATCATGCCTCTCCTCGATCAACCAACTTCTCACCGACATGCACCTTGCTCTCAACCCGCAAAAAACTGAACTCCTCATTATCTCCTCATTATCTCCTCTAAACGGCCTTTCCCTTCCATTCCCCCAGCCTATTCCTCCACTACCTTCCCCACCCACACACGGAACCTGGGTGTTCTAATTGACAATCAGCTTACCCTAAAACCCTTCATCAAATCTATTCTCAGTGATTGCTATTTCAAGCTGCAAACCATCAAAAAACTCCGACCTCTGCTATACTTCTCTGACTTTCGCACTGTCCTACAGTCTATCATTTTTTCGAAAATAGACTATTGTAATGCCCTTCTTATTGGCCTCCCTTCCACCTACACCAAGCCTTTGCAACTCCTACAGAATGCTGCAGCGCACATCCTCACAAATTCCAAAAGTAGAGACCATATTACCCCAACGCTCATGGAGCTACACTGGCTACCAATTAAGTCGCGAATCCTTTACAAAACCCTATCCCTCATTCATAAAAGCATCATTAATGACAACTCCCACTGGATCAACCCTCCTCTCCTCCTGCACACCTCCAGACCAACCCGTTCCACCCATCAAGGAACGCTCCGCCTTCCATCGATTAAATCCACCAAACTCACCTCCACCACCAAGAGAGCCTTTTCTCTGGCTGGCCCCACTCTTTGGAACTCCATGCCCCCAGATTTATGTACCGAAACTTCTACCCCTAAATTAAAAAAAAAAACTAAAAACCTGGCTGTTCCTACAGGCCTTTCCCTCAAACACTACCCACACATGTGATTAATGTTCTATTTTTACCCAGTCGAGCTAACACTCTTGATTTTATACACGCTGTATACTTGTAATCTTTTATTATGATTTCTACACCCCCTTGGATTTTATGTAAATCTTTTGTAATTATCTCCCCTCTTTTTGCAGTACCCCCCTCCTGACCTTCCTGTTTTATTGTTTATCCCTTAGCCTGCTTCCACCTTTACACCATCTCCTTCTCCTTCTTCCCCCTTTGAACTCCACCACCCCTTCTCCTTTTATTCTCTACCCCCTTAAATCCCCCTTTCAGTCTAACAGGTAAATCTCCACGCCGATTAACCTCCCTGTATATAGTGTAATTAGAATATTTTACCGTTCTTAATTATTCATACTCTGTATTTGATTTTATCCCAGTTTATATGTCTTACCTTCCCTAGTCCAGTTATCCTGTCACTTAGTTAATCTACTTTAAAATCCTCCTGTAGTTTTTGTTCTATGTAAAGGCGTCTGCCACTGCGGCGGCTGTCCTTGTTCAAATTGCAAGTTACATGTAAACCAATACGATGTGCAAACTGTTGTCGGTATATAAAAATGTTAAAATAAATAAATAAATAAATAAAATAAAACGTTATTATTTGTTTTTACCTCTAAGGCAAGCTTCTCTTCTAATTCTTTCTTGGCCTGTGTTATTACTGTTTTACACCTAACTTGCCAGTGCTTATGCCCTTGCCTATTTTTTTCATTTGGGTCAATGCCCTTTTGGCTTTAACTGCCTTTTTCGCCTCACCACTTAATCATGTTGGCATTTTGTGGAAGCAAAAGAAGTGTCAGTTATGTCACAAATTATTCCTCTTTTACACAACGAGGAGGACTTTCTTACAACACGTTTGTGTTGCTGTATAAATAAAACAGATGCTCCTTTCAGAGGCAGAGACCTCTTCAAGGTAAGATCATTTCATAATCTGTTTAAACTAGTGATGGAGAAGTGTCAGTCTGTCGGTTGCATGCTTTAAAACTGAAAAACCAACGCTGGAAACAGAAATAAAGAATAAAGAAAAATACTTATTCTTAATGATTCTGTCTTTGGATGGTATGATCTGATCTACAGAACAGACCGATTCAGGCTGTAGACATGTTCAGTAAAAAGTGAGTGGAACATAGAGTAACTGTGCACATTACAATTGTTTTCCATTTTTTATATTTGTAATGGATTTTATCTAATCCAGCTAACACGGAAAGAACTATTTTGCTTATTGCTGCCTCAATTTATGAGGGTAATTTTCAGACTTTCTGCCTTGGGACAAAGACTGTGTGTGTTTTTTTACCTGCAGGCTTTGCACCAGTTCTCAGAGTGAAAGTGTACATGTACTTTCCTTTGAAACTTGCTGTAGGTACAAAGTACACGCGGTCGCTTGCCGTTGCTTTTTCTGCAGGTGGAATTTTGCTGTAAAATTCCCCACATGGAGTTGAAAATGCCACCTGTGCATGTATTCTTCTTCCCTCGACCTAAACGCACCCCTGAGAATGCCTCTCCTTAACCCGGCTAAAAGTACACACTAGAGAGATCATGCCAACTGTTAGCCAAGCAATTTTCAGACATGCCCAGTTAAATGGCTTTGAAAACTATCTTTGTAGGGGGCAATTTTTACTAACCTGTATCGTTTAAAAATACGCTTGCACTTTTTCCTTTGAAAATGCGCATTTATTGCTTGATTTTCAAAATGACTTATGTGCATAAAATCCCGTTTTATGCTTGTAAGTGGCATTTTGAAAATCAGCATGGGCCAATACATATAAAGGTACATGCATAGGTCAGTTTCATAGGTATTTGTATGCTCATGAGGAAAGGCATTCTGGGGGGTGGGATTAAGTGGACTTGTAATTTACATGCATACATTTTATTTTAATAAGTATGCATGCAATATATCAGGCATACGTTACACCCTGTTTAGAGTAGGTGCAAGATAGCGCATGATAATGTGTGCATGCACTTGGCCAATTGCCCAAAGTATTTTCAAAACAAAATTACATGCATAGGTTTGTGTTGAAAATACTCATTAGAGTCTGCAGATTTCACCACTATGTGGACCTCTAAAAGCTCCCATGTACTTTGCACCTGCTATTTGTATGGACAGCAGAAGAGGTCAAATAGCACTGAGTATGTGCTGTATTTTACTCCAGCAACCTGAGCTCACCCTTTTTTTTTTTAGTATGGCTAAAGTTGCACATATCATGAATGCCACGCATACTTTTAACTATTCTGATGAAGGCAATTTTCAGATAGGCTGATTTGCTCAAGTAAATGGCTTTCAAAATTGCCCTCTACAAGGGTCATTTTCAAAAGAGACTTCTGTGAGAACAGTAGTACTTTATCTGCAGAAATGGTCCTTTAGAGCAGTGGTCACCAACCTTTTTTGCACCAGGGCCCGGCTTCAAGCAAGACCATTTTTCCATGGCCCGGCAGGGCGGGGTGGGGGTGGGGCTTTGGTCATATGGGGCGGGGTTATGGAGGGGGTTGGATTTTAGTGCATACTTATCATTTAATTATGACATTTATAATGTGAATGTGACTCAACTCACCAAAGGTTCAGAATGAGTGGGAGCACTGGGCTTGTTTCCCTTGTTTTCCAAACTTCACACCTCTCTCCTCCACCTGACGCCTTCCCTCTCATGACCTCCCCTGGCTGTGAGCACCAAACCAAGCTCCCAGTCATTCTCACACTGAACTCCAGGCAGGCTCCCATTCATTTTCACACCACTCCCTCCCCATCCCCCAGGCATTCTCACATTCTCACATTCATGCTCACACACACAGACCCCCAGGCAGGCACCAATTTATTCTCACACACACACATACACCACACACAGGCAGGCACCTATTCTCACACATACAAACCCCAGGAAGACATCCATTCATTCTCATACACAGACACACCCTCAGGCAGGCATCCATGCATTCACACACATACACCCCCAGGGAGACTCCCATTCATACACATGCACACACTAAAGGCAGAGACCCCCTCTCTTTCTTTTGCAAGCAACCTCAGAGCCTCTCCTATTCCTCTGCTGCCACTGACACTGCTGCCACATGGCTATTGGGGAGGTGCTGATTGCTGCTACTGACACTGAAGCCCATTCTGCTGCCTCCTCTGTGCAGGCCCCGTGGGAAACTTTGATA
The DNA here is from genome assembly GCF_901001135.1 of Rhinatrema bivittatum. NCBI lineage: Eukaryota > Metazoa > Chordata > Amphibia > Gymnophiona > Rhinatrematidae > Rhinatrema > Rhinatrema bivittatum. The sequence goes on along the minus strand of NW_021820802.1, from coordinate 74,798 downwards.
AAATGAGAAAAATTGTTAGAAAAAAACTGAAAGGAGCAGCTACAAAAGTAAAAAATGTCCAAGAGGCGTGGTCATTGTTAAAAAATACCATTCTAGAAGCACAGTCCAGATGTATTCCACACATTAAGAAAGGTGGAAAGAAGGCAAAACGATTACCGGCATGGTTAAAAGGGGAGGTGAAAGAAGCTATTTTAGCCAAAAGATCTTCATTCAAAAATTGGAAGAAGGATCCAACAGAAGAAAATAGGATAAAGCATAAACATTGGCAAGTTAAATGTAAGACATTGATAAGACAGGCTAAGAGAGAATTTGAAAAAAAGTTGGCTGTAGAGGCAAAAACTCACAGTAAAAACTTTTTTAAATATATCCGAAGCAGAAAGCCTGTGAGGGAGTCAGTTGGACCTTTAGATGATCGAGGGGTTAAAGGGGCACTTAGAGAAGATAAGGCCATCGCGGAAAGATTAAATGATTTCTTTGCTTCGGTGTTTACTGAAGAGGATGTTGGGGAGGTACCCGTAATGGAGAAGGTTTTCATGGGTAATGATTCAGATGGACTGAATCAAATCACGGTGAACCTAGAAGATGTGGTAGGCCTGATTGACAAACTGAAGAGTAGTAAATCACCTGGACCGGATGGTATACACCCCAGAGTTCTGAAGGAACTAAAAAATGAAATTTCAGACCTATTAGTAAAAATTTGTAACTTATCATTAAAATCATCCATTGTACCTGAAGACTGGAGGATAGCAAATGTAACCCCAATATTTAAAAAGGGCTCCAGGGGCGATCCGGGAAACTACAGACCGGTTAGCCTGACTTCAGTGCCAGGAAAAATAGTGGAAAGTGTTCTAAACATCAAAATCACAGAACATATAGAAAGACATGGTTTAATGGAACAAAGTCAGCATGGCTTTACCCAGGGCAAGTCTTGCCTCACAAATCTGCTTCACTTTTTTGAAGGAGTTAATAAACATGTGGATAAAGGTGAACCGGTAGATATAGTATACTTGGATTTTCAGAAGGCGTTTGACAAAGTTCCTCATGAGAGGCTTCTAGGAAAAGTAAAAAGTCATGGGATAGGTGGCGATGTCCTTTCGTGGATTGCAAACTGGCTAAAAGACAGGAAACAGAGAGTAGGATTAAATGGGCAATTTTCTCAGTGGAAGGGAGTGGACAGTGGAGTGCCTCAGGGATCTGTATTGGGACCCTTACTGTTCAATATATTTATAAATGATCTGGAAAGAAATACGACGAGTGAGATAATCAAATTTGCAGATGACACAAAATTGTGCAGAGTAGTTAAATCACAAGCAGATTGTGATAAATTGCAGGAAGACCTTGTGAGACTGGAAAATTGGGCATCCAAATGGCAGATGAAATTTAATGTGGAAAAGTGCAAGGTGATGCATATAGGGAAAAATAACCCATGCTATAATTACACGATGTTGGGTTCCATATTAGGTGCTACAACCCAAGAAAGAGATCTAGGTGTCATAGTGGATAACACATTGAAATCGTCGGTTCAGTGTGCTGCGGCAGTCAAAAAAGCAAACAGAATGTTGGGAATTATTAGAAAAGGAATGATGAATAAAACGGAAAATGTCATAATGCCTCTGTATCGCTCCATGGTGAGACCGCACCTTGAATACTGTGTACAATTCTGGTCGCCGCATCTCAAAAAAGATATAATTGCGATGGAGAAGGTACAGAGAAGGGCTACCAAAATGATAAGGGGAATGGAACAACTCCCCTATGAGGAAAGACTAAAGAGATTAGGACTTTTCAGCTTGGAGAAGAGACGACTGAGGGGGGATATGATAGAGGTGTTTAAAATCATGAGAGGTCTAGAACGGGTAGATGTGAATCGGTTATTTACTCTTTCAGATAGTAGAAGGACTAGGGGACACTCCATGAAGTTAGCATGGGGCACATTTAAAACTAATCGGAGAAAGTTCTTTTTTACTCAACGCACAATTAAACTCTGGAATTTGTTGCCAGAGAATGTGGTTCGTGCAGGTAGTATAGCTGTGTTTAAAAAAGGATTGGATAAGTTCTTGGAGGAGAAGTCCATTACCTGCTATTAGGTTCACTTAGAGAATAGCCACTGCCATTAGCAATGGTTACATGGAATAGACTTAGTTTTTGGGTACTTGCCAGGTTCTTATGGCCTGGATTGGCCACTGTTGGAAACAGGATGCTGGGCTTGATGGACCCTTGGTCTGACCCAGTATGGCATTTTCTTATGTTCTTATGTTCTCCATGCTGATCTCGTACATTTTGAGATCCGCATAGAGAAAATGCTATTCTTGCACATTCCCAAAGATTACATGTGCCAATCACTAAAAAGTAATTTTTTTTTTTTTTACCTTTGCTGTCTGATCTTAGTTTTCTAATTGGTGGTCACAGGCTTTTTTTCCACCTTCCCTTTCTTATTTTTTTGCCAATTCATTTTATATTGTCTTTTTTTCTATTTCTTTTCGCTCCATCTTCCGTCAAACACAGTCAGGTTCTCATTCTCACATGCTTTCTCTCTCTCTCACACACACACAGGCTCTCACTGTCACATGCTCTCTCTCATACAATCACACAGTCTCTCACTGGCACATGCTGTGCTGACTCTCACACACACAGGCTCTCTCTCACTCCCACATGCTCTCTTGCTCAAGCACAGGCTCTCACTATCACATGCTCTCTCTCATACAATCATTCATACACACAGGCTCTCACTGTCACATGCTGTCTCTCTCACACACACAGAGGCTCTCACATGCTGACTCTGCAAACATTCAGGTCCTCACTCCCACACAGAGTCTCTCAACTCATCTCATACACGCACACACACACTCTACAGACCCTCAGCCTCTCTCTCACCGCTGGGCCTCCTCTTTGCGGGTCGACGCAAGTTGGGCTCTGCAGCGGCCCTGATCTTCTCGGGCCTCTTCCTCTTCTCGGGCCGCTGTGACTTGGGATTTGCGGAGGCCCATAAGCGCTGCTCCTCTTCTGCATGCGCTGATGCTCCTCCTCCTTCATGCCCACGCGGCTCCGGCAATGTTTACTTCCGGGGCCGCGCAGGCAGGAAGGGGGAGGAGCATCAGTGCGTTTAAACGCAATCTTTTTCTTCGGCCGTGGTGACGTGAGCTCCACCACGGCCCTGCCGATCTGCCTGCTATATGCGTGTCGCTGCTCAGCCGCCAGTGGGATGAGGTCCACTGGTGGCCGCATGAGCCTCCCTGCGCCCGGGGGCATTGGCTCCCCTCGGGATACCACTGCTCATGGCGCCCCCTAATACTCGGCGCCCTATGCTTCCACCAGCCCTGGTGCTGGTCTGCGGCGGTGCTGCGGACCGGCAAAAAACCTCCAATGGCCGGTCCTGGTCCACGGACCGGTGGTTGGGGACCCCTGCTTTAGAGAACTACCCAACTGCTATGCCCATAAAATTATGTGCATGCACACGGTATGAGTGTACAGGTATACATGCACAGTGTGTATGCACATAATTTTAAGCAAGGGAGAAGCCTTCTAAGGGTGGAGTCTGTTGGGATTGGAACTTAGGCATATGCATATAAAATCTTTTGGTAAAACTACACAGGCCAAACAGCAGTTATAACTGCGTGCATGTAGTCCTAATGGGACAATTTTCAAAGCAGACTCTTGCCCCTAAGTCTGTTTTGAAAGCTAGTGTCATTTATGCACTTATTTATTGGCAAACTTATGCATGATGTTACAAAATTAACATTATAATGTACAGATGCATAGCCTCTTATTAATGGTATCATGAATAAATAAAATTGTTTTCTCCACGTGAACTGAATCATTTCAAAATATGTAACAAAGAATGGAAAATAATTTCAGTTCAATTGCGTAGATATATTGTTGTTGCATTTCATACCACTCATGATTACAGCTTGGTACAGGGTATTTCCCCTAAAATTAAGGTGTAAGAGAAGCAGATGTAAAAAAAAGTGCATAGTTTTAATTTCCAGGTAAGTAACTCTTTTGTAGAGCCACAACATCATTTTAATCTTTCATTAAACTGCATCATTTTCTTTCCTTTTCTTTTTAAGTCTTACCATGTGCCAGCCTGGCTGCAGGAGGGTGGAGAGCTGGCTTAGATGCTCCAGGCTTTCTCCTGTGTATTACAGTATGGCTGAATTCTTCCTGGATCAACTGCAGGTAAAACAGATTGCAGAAGAATGCTTAGCAATACATGAAAAATTGTATTAGTGGGGAACTTCAGGAATAATGATGTGGTGACCCCACTGGCATCTACAGTAAAGATCTTGGCCTAGAGGTTAGGACCAAGCAGCGTAGATTAGTGAAAGGTACCATTTTGCTATAGCACCTCCCCCCCCTTGGAGGTTGCTGTAATGGTAGCTTCCTGTCTGCATATTAATAGGTGACTTCTGAGTTTGAAGGAGGAGGTCTGATTTTTGTAGTCCCCTATTCTTATTTAGTATTGGCACAACACCTTTAAGGAGTAGTTTAGGAAGCACAGAGACTCACATCCAGTGGTTACTAAAAGGGGTCTCATTGACTTTTGAGTGTTTTGAGCATATGCAGAAGATGGATTATTCCTTGTCTGCAGTATTTTTTAATTCTTCAGACTAAAAGATCCCCAAGTCATCTATGAGAACTCTGAATAAAAGGACTGGATACCAACTGGAATCCAGTGCTGGGAGGTGAAAAGCAAAATGGAGACCCCACACTAGATTTTCAGTCAGGAGAACAAGAGAAAAGAGGTTGGGAGGTTGCAGGATTAAGCAGTGGGCCTCAAGTAATGTGCAAGGGAGACCCTTAAGGAATAGGAGAACTCTTTCCAGTGCACCCCAGGCAGCCTTATATTTCACTCATAGGAATAAAGGGACCCCTGGGAAAGGATTAAGGCAGCAGAGACAGCACAGATCATTTCTGGACTTTAATTATTGCTGTGACTATGAATGTTACAAGAAGCAAACATGCTTGGTGCCAGTTAGGTTCTGTTGACTCATCAGGACAGAAAACTTTTATTTTGGAAAACATTACTCATGTGCCCAGCCTATTTACTGGCACTCGCCAAAAGGAAAAAAGACAGACACTACCCCTTGGGTCCTGGAGGGTTATCCTCCCCCCTTCCCCTTTTCAGAGAATCCAGACCAGGATTTTAGCAGGACTGTGCATAGACTAAGTCTTGGCACTGAGTGTGCCCCTGCTTTCATATCTACACCTAGGAGAGGGGCTGCAATGATAAATAAAGCTGAAGTAAGCACACTGAACAGTCATTAAGTGGAGAGCGTTTACTTCAGAAGAGGCTGTAATTCAGCTACTCCTGGTACACAAAGGAGTCGAACCATCTTAATGCTTAAAACAGTGTTGAGGTTAATCAGCAGGAAGGATACATGATGGAATTATCATGCAGCTAAGTGTAGACACCAGGAAGAAGAGAAAAAGTGGTTCAGAGAAGAGCTACAAAATTGATACTGGGCATGCAACACAAACTCTACAAAGACTTAGGACATTCAAAATATACTTGCAGGATGAAAGCAGGAATATTACAAACATTCAAACATTTGACAGGCTTCAATAAGTCACAGGATGGGGAAATTTCCATGGAATAGGAAGCTCAAGGACAAAAGATCATGATATGATATTGGAGGGAGGAAGATTCAAAGGAAATATGAGAAAAAACTACTTTACTGAGAGGATGACAGATGCCTGGTATAACCTACTAACAAAAATGGCAGAAACCAGTACTGAGACAGAAATCAAGCAAACTTGGGACAGATAGAGAGGGCAGTGGGTCAAAAAAGGTTGGGAGGTTGTAGCATTGCAAATAACCCATCCTTCACTCCCTTGAGAGCATAGGCATGGGGAGAGGTGATAAGGAGAAAAAGGGCAGATAAAGAAAGCACAACTTAACAACACTATAGGCCACGGGGTAGCCAGGTTGAAAACAGCAAGATATAACTCCCCAGAAACAAGCCAAGCTGGTGGTGGCTGGATACTGTTTAGCAAGACCATGGGGACATAGGATGCCAGATATTCTGGCAATAGCTTCACCAGTTTTGATAACTATTTAGATTATTGCAGAGTTTTATGGTACGAAATGGGGGTGTTATAGATTGTAGAAAACCAAAGAAGACAACAAAATCTAACTTGGATAAGGATTGATATCCTACAAGCACTCAAGGTTCTACAACTGGCAGCTGAGATATATCCTTAGCATGTGGACAGGAATAACTGGATTGACCAAATTATCTTTTTGTGCTATCTACTATGTTACTATGTAAACAGAGGAAGGAGGCAAGGACCATGTAATATAGCAGGAATGACCAACATTTTTTAATTTTATTTTTGACATAGCAGTTTCTTCCTGTTCCTTTTGATTTCTTGCTGAATCAATTCAGTCTTTTATTGGGCAACAGCAGTGTGAACCTTCATTCACAACTACCTGAGGTATTTCCAGTATTTTTATCAACTTCCTTAGCCCTTCCATTGCAGTGATGGTCCTTGGCCAGGAACTAGACTACGAATCTCTCCAGAACAAAGTAAACATGCACTTTAGTTCCAGCCAGTAGGTATCACCATTGAACAAAGGCTGGGACTACTGGCTCTTCCACAGTATCCCCAGCTCCAGCCGTTCAGGAAAACTAGAGCCAGGAATCAAACCTGGGTTTCCGCATGGCAGTGCACAGCACTGTTGCTGAACCATGGAGCTGGCCCGGAAGTGACCAACGTTTACCAGCTCAGGAGTCAAACTATTCTTTTGGAGTATTTTCAAGATATGTAACTAGCTCCTAGACCATGAGCTCCAAAACAGTGGCATAAAACAAATATATCTCATACATACTACAAAAAGAGCAGCTACAAAATACAACCTTTGTGTATTAGCACTTTAAAAATCATGCAAATAAACTTTTTCAAACATTTATTGTATTTTAAGTTCATTTATTTCCTTCTACTGCAGACATTTTCTTTTTCTTTGTTTCTTCATGTCTTCTCCATGCTACAGCAAGCAGTCAGAGCAGCAGAAGGCCAACAGCTCGGGAATACAATGATAAAAGGCTTTCCTGATTCCTGTCACTGCTCCTCCTCCCCATCAGCATGCTTCTTTTCTATACTGGGAATAGAAAGCAAGCTTTGATTGGGTCCCCATGTTGCTAGTCTCTTACTGCTCTGGATTGCTACAGCTTGAGGGAAAAGCAAGCAACAGAGCCCCAAACAAACATTTTTTGGAGGCCCACCCAGTAGTGATAAGCTTAGCTGAACTTTAGTCACTTCCCCTCTTGCCCTATCATGTGTCTTGATACTTGAGCGTCCTCACACCTTCTCCTTACTGAGAGCAGTGGCAAACTGGAAGGCTGTAGGCCACTGGTTGACTATCAGCATATTAGAGTTATATATAGACAGATATGATACACATGATAATTTATTCTTGATTTTCATCGTTACCAAAACACAACACACTAAAAATGTATAAAGTAGATGAAATTATCCAGTTAAAACAATTTAAAAAAAACACACAAAAACTTACAAATCTCATTATGGCAAATTACATGTGACCAACAGTTTATAGTGGTATTTTTAACTCCTTGGGCTTCAGGTAGCAAGCCAGATGGCTATTTCGTTTATGATGTCACTAGATGCTTGTGACAGAATGAACACTGCCCTGTCCTGGATTCCTTTTGGTGAACAATGTCTGATTTCAGAAGCACAAGACTTACCTCAGGGCTTAGGTGCTTGGTTATGCGCTTCTGCAGGAAAGGCTTTTTTAATATGGAGTTGATAGATGGTCGATCCCTTGGAGTTATTTTAAACAACTGGGAAATTAATGCTCGTAGGTCATAAGAATACTTTGGAGGGACTGCAGCATAATGTCCTTGGCAAATCTTCAGGATCAACTGACGTAAGCTCTTAGCTTCAAACTGGCAGTAAAAGAAAGGGATCCAACCAAATGTTAAGATATTGAATTAATCATGCTTAATATGAAATAATTAATTTAAAGTTTAATTAAAACATGTTTCTATGTAGAGGAATGTTTGCCCCACCACAGTAATAGCAAACCTATAGCACACATGCCATGATTCTTAGGGTTAATTCTACTGAAAATCAAGATGTATAACTCTTAAGTGAAAATGATTAAACTCCAGTTTCAGTGGAACCCATCAACTTTTGTAGTTCTAAATATTTACCACTTTATGGTATCTGAGTATATAAAAAAAGGTTCTCTATATTAAAGCCCAATGAGTAGGAGTCCAAGAGAAATATGATACAGCTATACTTTGAAATTGGCCAGCAGTTATTAGAGGAGCCTCACAAAATGGCTGACAGAAATCAAACCATGTGATTTGTCAAAGAGCATCTTGTGACCATGAGCTGAACCACTTTAATAAGTAGTAGAGTAGTCTAGAGAACCAGGGAAGCCAAACTTCAAATACTGCTTCTCCCAATGACACTGCTTGTGACCTTGGGCAAGTCATTTTATCCTCCATTGCCTCAGGTATAAACTTAGGACCCTGTTTACTAAGCATTTTGCCCATAGACACAAAATGGAAGAAAACCTTTAGTAAACAGACCTCAGATTATAAGCTCTCTGGGGAAGGGTACTATATACTGTACCTTATTGTAATTCATCTTGAGCTTGGATTTGGAAAAGCGAGTAATTTAATCTAAAATCTGAATCCACATAATGGAATATTTCCATAGTCAAAATGCTACAATGCTTCAGGTCTCAAACTTTCTAGAGGAAACATTATAGCTGATTAAAAAAAACCAAAACCTTAGAAAAGAATTAATGCTTAATTTCCTAAATTTTGAGTCTTGCCAGTCATCTGCATGTCTCCAGTCACCTACACTATGGTCACCCCTGCTGCACACGTTTCTCAGTGACCCAGGAGATTTCGTGTTCTTACAGTACACATCATTCTGACCTCTGACATACTCACCGGATGCTTCAAAGAACAGAGCTCATATAAGATACAGCCCAGAGACCAAATATCCCTGTTGAAGAAAGCAATAAAGCTCTCAATGGAAAGAAATCAGTGAATAATCAACATTCAAAATGGTGAAAAAAGGCAAGACTTTCTAGAAAAAATGGAAAATGTCATGCTTGGCGATCCTAATAATACAGGGTTTATGACACTATGCGATATACACCAATCATACTGTTCTCCTGAGGCTCAGTCTGTTTAATTGTCTTGGACAGAAGAGTGGAGGAAGGAACATGTCATTACAACAATATCTGGCAACATGGCAGGTTGACTTTCCATATCCCTAAAAGGTCATAAATTTATATTACACATGAAAAATCCAATTTTAGCCTCAGTTCTATACGAAGAATGATACTAAATGTCTGTGTGCGATTGGTTTGTGAGTTTCTGCATGTGTGTCTCCTGTAAATAACTTTTAAAAAGGATAGACTGAGCTGAACCAAACTTTGCGAAGAGCTAGGATCAGTCAGACATGCAACGTTTCTGGCTTTCGGTATGGAAGTGATTTTGGTTGGGGGGGGGGGAGGATGGGAAGCACACAAGAGGGGTAAAGGGGACAATTTTCACATAGGAAATGCATGGGGGTAAATTCAAGTGCCTCTCTCTTCAGAGAAACATTGGGCTGATATAAAAAAACTTGATATCTGGACAGAGGGTATGAGGAACTTTAGCTGTATAGCGTGAAAGTTATGGCTGGGGAATGATTTGAGGGGGCTTAGGAGGGAGACCAAGTTGGCACCTTTCAAACAGATGATGGTTGGCTCTAAGTAGCAGCTAATGGGTAAATGATGTTTTCCTTTCTGACAACTAGTGTATAACCATTGACCCCCTCAAAAAAAAAAAAAGGCTTTTTCTATGTTCCTTGTGGTTATTTTGAATTGGAATTCTTTTCGTGACATTTTGTTAATTTGTATATGATGATATTAATTTTTATGAATGTTTTACTGTAAATTGCTTAGTCCAATTTTTGTGTTAAGCGATTAATAAATGTTAATAAAATGAAAAAGAAATGCATGAGGGGGTTACAATAAGGCTATCTAGAATGTCGCACATTCTACTTGTTATAACTGTGATACAAGTCACAATACTGTAATTATCTATGTGACTGGCTGAAAAGGGCTGGAATGAGTATCATGACAATCCACAAAGCATCATGGAGAACGGGGAGCAAAGCTGGGTGAGACCTGTGACTTGGCAAAAGAGAGCTAGGGACAGAGGATTGCAGAAGGCCAAGGCAACCTGAATAGGGAAAGAGGTAAAAGGATGATAAAGAAAGGCAGCATGGGGTAAGCAGAGGAAATCTGAAGAGAGGAGAGCCCAGTGAGCTGCTGACAAGTTCCATGAGACCTAAGGCAAAATGCCACTGAAAGGACTCCCTTTTCTTCCCTCAGTCAAAGCCCACCTCAACAGGCACAACCCCACTGTTCTCAGTCTCTTCCTCCCACCATCACTCTCCTATTCTCCCCCAGGGCAGATGAGCTACTGTTACACTGCTGCAAAATGCCCCAGCTGCGGCACCAGCAGCCCTGACAGTCCATGGCACAGAAAAATGCTGAGGAATATGTGCGCGCAAGTATGAGAAACAGAGGCTATAAAGATGTGTGAGCTAGGGACTGCATGTAAATCTATGTATGTGTATCTCTGCAACTAATAACTGAAGAGCTGTATTTACATTTATTAAAATTTGTTAATTGCTTATCACTAAGAAGGCCTAAGCGACATTCAATAAAACATGCATAATTTAAACATTCAAAACTAAAATCATACATGGGAGGCAAGATGGCCGCTGCGGCGTGAACCCGTTTGAAACGCTGGAGGAAAGGGCTGTTTATCTTGTAATTTCCTTTTCTATTTTTACAAAATTATGCTGCACACTAAGCAAAAGGGGAGGCTAAGAGGTGAGAACATTAACTCACCTGTAGCAGACCCCTGACAGCCTACTATCCCCAGTTTTTTCGTGGGGGCTGCATCTTTGACTCCGGAGAGCTTAGTCGCTGGGGGATCGGCTCAGGAGCAAGCGCCATCCCCCTTGACCCTAGATACAATCCTTAGCCCCAGATCACCGCGAAAACCCGGTCACCCCCAAAACATCGCGATCTCTTGCCCAGTTTCGGTGGAAACTGGAGCGGCCATGATGATGGCCAGAGACGGAGGCTCCGAATTCAGATGGGATGAGACCCCAGGAGAGAGGAGTGAGGAACATCTTGGTGGACTGGAGGGCCCCCTGAGGGCTTCTACACCGCTGCAACAAGAAGCAGCCGGTTTAATATCAGCTCAAGGTACGGGGCTGAGCGGGGGAGCTGCTGGAGATGAGGGAATAAGACAGCTTCGAGTGATTTCAGAAGATCCCTCAACAGAATGATCTGATGTTATATCCTTAGAAGAGATTTGGAATATATGTTAAGTGTGACTGAAAGCTCCATAAAAATTTTATCTAAAACTACAGTGGAAATCCAAAATCAAACAGTTATAAATAATAACTTAATTGCTAATTTCACAAGCAAATCAGAAGAATTGGAAAGAAGAATTCACACAATGGAAATTAAACAAGAAAAACTAATTGCTTCTGATTGTATAACATCCAAAAGATTAGAAGCTGTTGAAAATGCTCTAAGAGCTCACAATTTTACGTATACTTAATTTTCCTGTGATTAAATTCATTTCACCATTGGAATTGTTTAAAGTTTACCTGAAGAAAAATTTTAAAATTCCTGAGTCTGCTTTATCTGTGATAGTTAAAGCATTCTATCTACAACAATCCACTCAAATGGAAGAATCAATTTCAGCTTTGAATCTGATTGACATATTGGAAATGTCTTCTGAGCAGGAGGTCAATCAGAGGAAACCTTTACTGGTGTCATTTGCATTTCTTATGGAGCGCAATCATGTTATGCGATTGTTTTTCAGAAATCGTCAAATTCCCTTTTATGGATCTCTTATTTGGATATTTCCAGATGTGATAAAAACTACACAAACACGCAGGAAGGAATTCCTCTTGATGCGGCCTGATGTCCTAAAATTAGGTGCTAGATTCACCTTGAAATACCCCTGCAAAGCTTGCATCAGGTATCAAAATATGAATTATGCTTTCTTGGAACCAGAACAATTGAAAACATTCCTAGCTGGAAGAACCCCCATTGATACTTCAGCAGGACCGGGGTGAAAAGGAAAAAAAAAGTTGCAGTAGCCATGGTGTGCTAATCAAAAAGCTGGCAATATATATTGATTACTTTGACGAAATTTGCTCCTTCCGCCTCCTAATTGCTAATTTGTTAATTTTTCTTATAATCAAAATGTAGGTAATATATATATGATGAAATATGTATATTTCAATAGAATTTTGTTTTCTTGCAAGGCCATTGAATTTTCTGGAAGGAGTTTTTTTTCCTGGAAAACCTCAAAAATTTGAAAATAAAGAATTGGAAAAAAAAACCCCTAAAATTATACATAATTAAAATATTTAAAACTATGATACACTCTTAATATAAAACAAATATTCTGGCACAAGACAATTCTGGATGTGGTTCATTTCTGTATGTATGACATTGTTGTGGAGCGCTAGGAGAGCGATCCCACTCCTGGGTGATGTGTGTCCTTGGGCCACGGCTCGACCCCAGAGGGCTCTGAAGAAGTGCCGCGGGAGGCGTGGCATGCCCGAGCATGGGCTGGACGGGAGCAGGGCTGGAGTGACAACTGGCTGACAGGCCCTCCTCTGGACCCGCACGCTTCGGAAGACCCAACAACGCAATGTTGGTCTTGTGAACAGTCCTCCGACCATTCCCAGCCCTTTCGGACCTGCCGCAGGGTACGGCACGAAGCGGCAGGCCAGATGGAGGCCAGGACAGTGAAGACTGGAACATGGATACAGGCGAGACTCAGGAACGACGTAGACTCAGGCGTAGACGTGGACTCAGGACAAGGTGCTGAATGCATAGACGTGGAGACAGGAACGAGGTATGATGCATACCTCAAGGGCGAGGTACGAGACTGGCAACATGAAGCGCCCTACACAGCCCTCCCGTGGGGCTGGTCACGGACCACGACAGGGGTTGCCGCAGGATACCAGGCTTTCAGAAGATTCAGGAACAAGGTAAGGCATTCTCACGGACTTAGAAACGAGGTGCATGGCTTGCATCACGAAGCGCCCTACACAACCCCGCCCCGTGGGGCTGGTCACGGACCACGACATGGCTTGCCGCGAGGCACCAGGACATTTTGAAGATACAGGAATGAAGTGCTAGCTTTCAGAAGATTCAGGAACAAGGTAAGGCTTTCTCACGGACTTAGAAACGAGGTGCATGGCTTGCATCACGAAGCGCCCTACTCAGCCCCGCCCCGTGGGACTGGTCACGGACCACGACATGGCTTGCCGCGAGGCACCAGGACATTAACCAAAGCAGGAACAAGGTGCTAGCTTACAGGAGATTCAAGAACGAGGTACTTAGCTTTCAGGCGAATACAGGAACAAGGTTTGCATCATCAGGCTGGAAACATCAGGAGAGGAACATCAGGACTGGAACATAGATACTGGAACAGGAGACACACCTCAGGGCTGGAACATGGACATCAGGAACATCAGGACTGGATCAAGAGACAGACCTTGGGACTGGAACGACAGGCAGACATCAGGACTGGACGAGGAGCTCCAACAGAGAACACGAAACAGAGGACCTTGCAGAAGTGCTGGAACACGGACGACTTCCTGGAGCGAAGGATCTCAGGAGTGACCAACTCCTTGCGAAGGCAAAGACACAGTGAAAGCTGAGCCCTTTAGTAGAGCTGAGGTGGACAACGCCCAGGGAGGGGTCAGCAGGGGGCCACACCTGGCTGGCCCTTGAAGAGAAGCAGAGAGGCGCGCGCTCGCGCCCTAGGAGGCTGGAAAGAAGAGCTGGAAGCTGGTGGCGTCCTCAGCCACGTGGAGGGTCCAAGGAAGCCGCGGAGCAGCCCTGGACTGGAGCTGGGTGAAGGCAGGTCACTGGAGCAGCTCCCAGCTGCACGGACAGAAGCAGAGAGATAAGGCTGGCTGCAGAGGAAGCGGGGGAAGGGCTGACTGCAGGAACGGCTCCATGCCGTGAGGACAGCCCCAGGAGGAAAGGTAAGACTGCAGGCAGAGTGGAAGCTGTAGTAAGCTACAGGCACTGCTCCACGCTGCAAGGCTGAAGAGAGAAGTGCTGGCTGCAGGGAACTGTGAGAGAGAACAGAGAGGTGCAGGCACCGGCCGGGACGGCTCTCTGCCAGGCAAGGACCCGGGTTGAAGCAGGCACTGAGAGAGACGGTCTCGCTGCTGGCTGGAGGTCCCGGGATCGCAGCAGCACGACGGGGGAAGGCAGGAACAGTAGCAGAGAAGCAGACCGCATGGCAGCAGCTGTGGAAACGGCCCCAGCTGCGTCAGGGAGAAAGAGAAGCAGCAGCGTGGCTGGCTGTCTGTAAGAAGGTAAAAGCCTGCCCAAGCTTCTTGTGGGCAGGAGCATAACATGACATTATAAAGATATTACATATATGCCAGCTTAAACAAAAACATTTTTAATAATCCTCTGAATGTCTAAGCGTAGCTCTAAGGAAAAAGAATGCCAGAGAACTGGGGCTGCAAAAGAGAAAGCACACATTTGGGTCAAATGAAGACATGCTGTTTTTAATGATGGGATGTCTAAAAGACCTCTCTGTGAGGATCGCAGATGTCTGGAAGAGCATTAGACCAAGGGCTTATATATTGTGTTGTGGGAAACTGTTTTTTAGTTCATGATTTTTAACTTTCCCAACTATCAGTACAATATTTATTTATTTGTTTAAAATATTTACATGCCGCACCATCCAAAGCCAAGGGCAGCTTACAGACAAAACATTAGGGATGTGCAGAGGGGACGGCATACGTTGCATTCGGTATTCGGTATTCGTATTCGTCAGGGGGCAGATACGTTGCATTCAGCAAGGGGGGCCCCCCAATACGTTCATGCGTTCATTCTTATTCGTTTCCTGGCTAAAATTGAATTAACTACAACCCCCCACCCTCCTGACCCCCCCCCCAAGACTTGCCAAAACTCCCTGGTGGACCAGCGGGGAGTCCAGGAGCCATCTCCTGCACTCATGCCGTCGGCTGCCGGTATTCAAAATGGCGCAGATAGCCTTTGACCTTACTGTGTCACAGGGGCTACCGGTGCCATTGGTCGGCCCCTGTGACATAGTGAGGGCAAAGGCTATTGGCGCCATTTTGAATTCTGGCAGCCGACGGCCCGAGTGCAGGAGATCACTCCCGGACCCCCGCTGGACCACCAGGGACTTTTGGCAAGTCTTATTTATTTATTTATTTATTTAACATTTTTATATACCGGGATTCATGCAGAATTTGCATATCATCTCGGTTTACATTGTAACTGAAAAAGACATGCAAGAAGAGTGCAAGTTACATAGAACAGGGTTCTTAAAAACTTGGAACAGAATACATGGGTAAAATAAAAGTCTTGGGGGACCCTCCTGACTATGTCACAGGGGCTACCGCTGCCATTGGTCAGCCCCTGTCACATGGTAGGAGCACAAGATGGCTACTATCCCACATAGGAGGCTCGTGAATAAAATGGCAGTTGGCACCAAGGTGGTAGTGTGGTTTACAAACTGGCTAACTGATAGGAGACAGCATGTAATTGTAAATGGAATATACTCTTAAGAGAGAACGGTGCTAAGTGGAGTGCTGGTTTTGGGACTAATTCTGTCAATATCTTCGTGAGCGACATTGCAGAAGGAAAAGAAGGTAAAATTTGTCTATTTTGCGAATGATACAAAGATCTTAACAGAGTGGACACATCTGAAGGAGAAGAGAACATGAAAAGAGATTTAAGAAAGCTTGAAGAGTGGTTGAAGACTTGGCAGCTGAAATTTAATGTTAAGAAGTGCAGAATCATGCATCTGGGGTATGGTAATCCAAAAGAACTGTATGCATGGATTGGGAGAGGGACATTTTGGGTGATAGTGTCTGCTGATCTGAAGGCGGTGAAGCAATATTACAAGGTAATAGCTAAAGCCAGAAGAATACTGGACTGCAAAGAAAGAGCAATAACCAGTAAGAAAAAGGGAGGTGATAATGCCCTCGTACAGGTCCTTAGTAAGGCCTCACCTGGAGTACTGTGTTCAGTTCTGGAGACGTATCTCAAAAAGGATAGAGACAGGACAAAGGCAGTCCAGTGAAGGGTGACTACAATGGTGTGATGTCTGTATTGGAACACTTATGAGGAGAGGCGAAAGGATTTAAATATATATACCTTGGAAGAGAGGAGGTAAAGGGCAGATATGATACAGACCTTCAAATACCTGAAAGGTTTTAATGATGCACGATCGTTGAACCTTTTCCATTGGAAATTAAACAGTAGAACTAGGGGTCACGAAATGAAACTCCAAGGGGGATGACTCAGAACCAATATCAGGAAATATTTCTTCATGGAGAGGGTGATGGATGCCTGAAATGCCCTTCCGGAAGAGGTGATAAAGATGAAAATGGAGAAATTACTTGATAATTTTGTTTTCCCTAGTGCAGACAGATGGACTCAGGACCAATGGTTATGCTCCCCTGCCAGCAGATGGAGATGGAGCAAGCTGACATCACAGCATATATACTCCTGCAGTGACTCCAGCCTGCCAGTATTCTCTTCAAAAACAACTGTGGACAGATGGCAAAAAACTTGAATAAAAAACAGGCAACCATAACTGTACTCAACCAATAATAAACTCTGAACTCACATAAGAACCTAGCTCCTCAATCTAGGGACTGGATGAACATTTACCAGTAATCCCTTGGGACCTGGAGCCCCACTATTGACACACCCATTTGGCAGCTGAGGGCAAGAAGCTGAGTCCATCTGTCTTCACTAAGGAAAATGAAATTATCAGGTAAGTAATTTCTCCATTTCCTAGCATAGATAGATGGACTCAGAACAGGTTGGGAGCTGCCCAGAACAGGTTGGGAGGCTGCCCGCAGTCCAATCTAATATCGTGTCATTTAATCAATTACACTGGTAAACAAAGTTTTTGTTTCCTTCAGGCTTTTTGGTGTTCCAAATAGATTTTTTTATGCTGATCACAGATATTACTTTGAAATCTGTACATCACGTAAGTTTTTTTGAAAAATGGTCAATTTTGTGCTACAGTAATTGTGAAATTTTAAAACATAATCTCGCATACATATATTTTCTTGCTGGATAGTAGTTTTTATGAATTTTAAAATTCATGTCATATTTTTGACAGCCATAAGCAACGCAACATGTAACAGAGACTAACTTTTTTTTTAAATACATCAAGAAACTCTGCCTCATCATGCCAGTACTTGCTCGGGTTGCGCCCAACTCGGCTGCAAGATTCTAACTTGTTTCCATGACGACACAGCCTTATATAAGCAGCAGCAATGAGTAGTCTCCTATGCAACATTTGGGTGAATGAGCAAATCGTATCGCTAAAACTGTTGGAGTTTAAAGCCTGTGGATTTAATTTCATATACGGTACTTTATGCCGTGACACGTTTTGTTACATCTGTGGTGAGTTTACTCTGAAAGCACAGAAAAGAAGTCTGACTGCACTCATTAAGAAGGCATACGAATTATACTTCGAGTGCAAAACTGGTGACCAGGACAGAGCATGGGCTCCTCATATATGTTGCGCATCTTGCGCCAGTAGTCTGCGAACTTGGCTGAAAGGTGTGCGGCCATCCATGCCGTTTGCCATCCCAATGATATGGAGGAAACAGAAAGATTATATAACTGACTGTTACTTCTGCATGATGAATGTGTCAGGATACTCAAAGAACAGGAAGTTTATTGAGTACCCTAACCTTGCATCGGCAATGAGACCAGTGCTGCATGACCACAATCTTCCTGTTCCAAAACCGTCAGAGGTGTGGACACTTGAGGATGAGGAGATAGGCGATGATGGCGAGCCGTCGCAGATGGAAGCTGCAGCTGATCCTGACTTTGTGTCATCAACATCCAGTGATCCTCATTTAATATCTCAGTCAGAGCTGAACGATCTGGTCAGAGATTTGACTTTATCAAAGAGTCAGGCGGAGCTGCTTGGGTCAAGGCTGCAAGGATGGAATCTTTTGTCATCTGATATGAAAATTTCAGTATTTCGCAGCCATCATGAAGATTTGACAAAATATTTCAACCAAGTAGTCAGTCTTTTTGCTGTGATATCAATGGATTGTTTTGTGCTTTCGGATGTGACCACAACCCAAAGGAATGGCGACTGTTTATTGATTCATCAATCTTAAGTTTGAAGGCTGTTTTGCTGCACAACAGCAATATCTACCCATCAATACCTATCGGACATGCCATTCATATGAAAGAAACGTATGAGAACATGCAGCTACTTCTGAACCACAATGAGTATTCGAGGTACAACTGGAATTTGTGTGGTGATCTCAAGGTAGTTGCAATTCTACTAGGTCTGTAGCTTGGTTACACCAACTTTGTTGCTTCCTTTTGTGAGTGGGACAGTCGAGCAAGAGATTCTCA
Organism: Rhinatrema bivittatum; assembly: GCF_901001135.1. Lineage (NCBI taxonomy): Eukaryota > Metazoa > Chordata > Amphibia > Gymnophiona > Rhinatrematidae > Rhinatrema > Rhinatrema bivittatum. The sequence goes on along the minus strand of NW_021820802.1, from coordinate 56,338 downwards.
TTACATCAGAAAAGTCTGGCCTCTTCGCAAGAAGTTGGTTCCAGGGCAAAAGAATGTTGCGCAGGACCCATTGGTGGATCCAAGTAAGATATTTCTTCCACCTTTGCACATCAAACTTGGGCTGATGAAAAACTTCATTAAGGCAATGAACAAGCAAAGTAAAGCCTTTGATTATTGGGGACAAATGTTTCCACGCATAAGTAAAGCAAATATAAAAGAAGGTGTTTTCGTTGGCCCACAAATCTGAGCTGTGATGAAGGACAGCCACTTTGATGGTCTTCTGCAAGGTACAAAACGTGTTGCATGGACAGCCTCAAGAATGTCATTTGTAACTTTCTAGGCAATATAATGCAGGAGACTACGTCGAACAGGTTGAAAATCTGCTTCAGGCATACAAACTGATGAAGTGCAACATGTCATTGAAGATACATTTTCTTCATTCCCACTTGGACTTCTTCCCAGACAACCTTGGCGCTGTGAGGGACGAACATGGTGAAAGGTTTCATCAAGACATTGTCAAAATGGAGAAATGATATCAAGGCAAGTGGAACCCCTCCATGCTGGGTGACTATTGTTGGACTCTCATCTGCAAAGCATCAGACAGTGATTACAAACGAAAATCTGCAGCAAAACATTTTTAGTTTTGTTTTCTGGTGCCAATATTGCCATTATAGCTTATGCTGCTACAGACATGTAACAATGCTTAATGTATATTGCACTTTTCTGGCAAACGGTACGTGATACAGACATAATAAATGCATATTTGTGTTTAGCTTGTTAAAATCTACTTGTTTCACCGAAGGTTGTAGAGGAAACAAAATGTTCCCAGAAATTTGTTTACCAGTGTTGGCTATAAAGCTTATTCTCAATTTACATTAGATAAACATGGAGGTGGCTTATTGGTTGTTTCCAAGAATTTATTAATATCATAATCTTCAACTGAAGCTGTCCATCATCTTGAGATACTTCTCTTGCTATCTTCTCTCAGTTGGTGTCTCAGTTGGTTTATAGTCCACCTGGCTTTCTCAACACTTATTATTCTATGTTGACACAGCTATTACTGATATCCAAAACTGACTCTAAAAACATTATAGTTCTTGGAGATTTCAACCTATATGTTGATGCTATACCACTTTGAATGTTGAAAATTTCTTAGATTTGATGACTGCTCTAGGTTGGGAGTAGTTTATTAGCTCCCCCATACTCTAGATATAGTATTTCTTCAGGTTAACTGGTCTAATCTAGAAAATTTTCACTTCACATGTAAGAAGGTCCTCTGGTCTGATTACTTTTTGATTCAATATTAGCTGAAGCTTTTAGTCTCAGCCAGTTCTCTAAATCCCTCAATTAATTTCTCTCAGAAACAACCACATGAGGTCACTGAGCAATTACTCTATTTATGGCTACCTAAATTATCTGTGGTCTCATCAGACAATAGCTCGGAAGTGGTATCAAATTGGCATAAAGCTTTAGACTCTATATTTCACCTTCTTGCCCCTCAGAATTACCAAGAGTTGATGTAACCATTACATCCCATGGTATATCTCTGCCATCAAGATGACTGTGTGTAAGCTACAATATGAATATTCAGCTGAAAGGGAACTCTTGTTGAAATGTGTATAGCAACCTTCATAAATAGCCTCAGTTTATTTGTGGCTTATTTGGTGAAGCCTGTGATATTCTGGGCAGTATAATCATGGGTTGCATAAACACTTTTTTTGCACCAACAGGCGCTAAAGATATGGCACAACCAGGAAAAGATGGCAGAATAGTCCTGGAGTGTTTCCTCCGACACCTTGGTGTTTCGGAGTCTGTTACTCCTTCTTCAGGGACCTTCAGGAGAGAACAAGCCTTCTATATGCTTTCAGCGTTTTCAGTTTCTGAACGGTATGCTGGCAGGTGTCATTACTGTAGTGCACCTCACAGATAATCGCCGCTTCAATATTATGAACTGATCAAGAAAACGCTGAAAGCATATAGAAGGCTTGTTCTCTCCTGAAGGTCCCTGAAGAAGGAGTAACAGACTCCGAAACACCAAGGTGTCAGAGGAAACACTTCAGGACTATTCTGCCATCTTTTCCTGCATTCATTTAAGATAAGTGCCCACACTAGCAATTCCAATTATATAGTGGTTGTGCCATATCTTTAGCGCCTGTTGGTGCAAAAAAAGTGTTTATGCAACCCAAGATTATACCAGCCCAGAATATCACAGGCTTCACCAAATAAGCCACAAATAAACTGAGGCTATTTATGAAGGTTGCTATACACATTTCAACAAGAGTTCCCTTTCAGCTGAATATTCATATTGTGATTTGATTCTGCTTTTCAGCTGTATCTACGGGTTTTCATCCTTTACTATGTGTGTAAGCTACGGCACCTTGAGCATTAAAGGCATTGGTCAAAACTTCCTGTTGACTTTGACAACTATAAAACTCAACTGACAATGCCAAAAGGACCTTCTACTCTTCAAATATACAGGTCACTGCTTCTCAACCTTGTGAGCTTTTTCATATTGTCATCTTTCTAACAACTCATCTGAAAGGACATTTGAATAGAACATCAGCCATTTTTTGTTAAGATTTTTTCCATTGTTGTTTTGAAAAAGCTACGCAGACCCATCGAGCCTCTCACATTCCTGATCAGCCTGTTACCTGTACTTCATTTCCCAATGAATCTCATTGGGAGACCTTTGAACCTACATCCATGTCTGACATAATAAAGGAAATTGGAAATATGAATACCAACTTGTGTCCCATTAATCTTTGTTTAAATGCTCTGATGAAGGTTTTATGTTTTGAATTGTCTGATTTTATCTCAAAGTCGAACAGCAGTGGTGTCCCGGTGCTGGCGAGAGGTCGATGGCACCGGCTCGGACGACGTCAAAGCTATCGATGAAGTCGGGGATTTTAACTGAAAGAGAAAGTCCATTTTCTCTAAACAAGCCTTACAGCCCTTCGGTGTCATTTGGGCACATTTGGTGCAAGTTAGGACATCGTGGTGAGACCCCAAACACATAACACAGACCCCATGCAGGTCAGTGATGGACATTGTTCGAGTACAGTCGAGGCACCGACGAAAACCTGACGCCATGGCTTCGACAAAAATTTAGCCACGGTGCGGTCGATGACCAGTAGGCCCCGAAGGGATAACTCGACGGGAATCGACCTCAACAAGGGTAAAAGCTTACCTCTCGACCACGGAGTATAGGTATTGATAGGGGGACCCCTATGGGGTAGAATTTTTTGGAAAATTTTGAAAGAAGTTCCGTGAGGAAAATTCCTGTCAGGAATCTCAGAGAGCTCCTTAACCCGCGTGGCTACTGCTGCGCAGAAAAAAGAAGACTGAAGGGGGACCCCTGCTGGATGCAGGGTTGGTGCTATGCTGGGTATGCCCAGTAGGTGCAGTCAAAGTTCTGGAAACTTTGGCAAAAGTGTTCCGTGATTGGGCTCCATCCTGATGATGTCACCCACATGTGAGGACTAACATCCTGCTTGTCCTGTGAGAAGAGCATAGTTCAGGTCTGAAGCAATAGTCAGTGGCAGGTGACAGGCAAAAGAGAGGTCCATGTCTATGGGAAAGGTCAATACCAGGAAACAGGCCGAGACAGACAGAGACAGCGTGAGACAAGACAGACAAGGCAGGACAAGGAGACTGGGTAACAGAGGCAAGGCAATAAGACAAGACAGCAAGGCAAGGCACCGGAAAGCAAAACGCACTGCAAGGCAGGGGGACCTGTTATTGAGGCAGCGTCTGACGAGAGAGCTCGGTTTAAATGCTAGGAGGCACTGACGTCAAAAGGCACTGCTAGCTGCATTCCTGCCACAGAGCCTTCAAAGCTGTAACTGGAGTATGTGCCTTAGGTGCCACACATCGGAGCTAGAGAAGCAGTGTTGGCAGCATTGAGGAGCCAGGTTCTTGGCATTGGTGAGTGCTGTCTGTTGTGGGCAGGCCCCGTGACTGGCAAATGTTACAAACACTTGTTTGGTACTTCTGGTACCCTACTGTAGGATGCCCTTCCTGAAGAACTCCAAATTCACTAATCCACTTTAAAAAGCATGTAAAAGCCCATTTATTCAAGCAGGAATTTAATTGTTAACTATTATATAATCAACTTTGGCTGATTTCGAATGCCTAGGTAGCAAAGGTGGCTTTCAGTCCGTGGAAATTACAATTGATGTACTGCAGAGTAGTTAGTCGGCTCAATTTATTTCAGCCAATAAGTCACATCATCAGTCTCATTTTATTTTATGGTTTTAATATGTTATTTCATTTTAAAGTAATTTAGTTTTTGTAAAGTTTATGAATGTTTTTTCTGTAAGACACCAAGAACTGACATTTCAGTGGGTTATAAATCTTTTACATAAATATATAAATAAATCTCATTGTGCAACAAATTCATGCCCCTAATTTTTCATCCACTGACAAGTAAATCCTTAAAAATTAGACACTCCTAGAAATGACTGTAATTAAGGTAGAAGAGAAAAATTTCTGAACAGCATGCCTCTCCCTCTTATCCCAAATATTTCTCACTTTGAGCATAGATTCAAGCATACAAATTCAGCTGTGCTGTGTGACACTAAAGGATAAAACAAAGTGGCAGTGAGAGGGTCAGGAAGCAATAACTCACGTTTTATTATTGTAGGGTCGGTTCTCACATATCTCAGGAGACAGATAATATGGTGTTCCCACACATGTCCGAGCAAGCTCCATCGTGCTGCCATGAGAAAGGGAACATAGGAAGAACATGATTGCGAGTGCCTTAGTGGAAAAGAAAAACCAATGTGCAAACAAAGGAAAATTGGTTCTTACCTGCCAATTTTCATTCCTGGAATACACCAGATCAGTCCAGACAAGTAAGTTTTGTATCTCTACCAGCAGATGGAGGCAGAGAACAAAAACTTTTCAGGTACTGCTACTTAACTGAGAGTGCTACCTGCAGTCCCTTCAGTATTAACCTGTATCAAAGCCAAGATGTCTACTCCCAAAACCCAAATGATTTTCCATCTGGGGTGAGTAGAGAATCAAAGTTGGAGCCCCCTTACAAATCTGAGACCTCAACATCCAGGGTAATGAAAAAATTCCAACCCTGTTTAAACTATATGCAGTCTTTGCAAAAAAACTACATTATCAACATCTAGAAGTGGGAAAGGTCTTTCAAAATATAAGGGGTTGGGCTTCTGGGACTGATCTTGGGTATTCCAGGAACGAAAATTAGCAGGTAAGAACCAATTTTTCTTTCCTGTTCATACCCCAGATCAGTCCAGACAAGTGGGATGTACCCAAGCTCCTCTACGCTATGCGGGAACCCGAAAGACCCGCACGCAACACACCTTCTCCAAATGTTGCTTCATCTGGTGCCCGAACATCCAGGAGGTAATGTTTGGTAAAGGTTTGTAGGGAAGACCATGTTGCCGCCCAACAAATCTCCTGTGGAGACACCAGCTGAAACTCTGCCCAGGAACTGTCCACAGTCTCTCTGGAACCATTCGACCCTTACAGAGATAGGCCGAAATAATTGCTTCCTTCAACCATCACACATTTGAGCTCTTAGCAGCTTTATAATCCTTCTTTGCTCCATTGAACAAAACAAAGATGATCCGACCTCCGAAAGTCATTAATGACCTTAAGATATCGTAACAAAGCTAGACAAACATCCAATAAGTGAAGTTGCTTCGCATGCAGAGTATCTGACGTAAGGTTTGGAAAGGCCGGCAATTTCACAGTCTGGTTGAGATGAAACGAAGTCTCAACCTTGGGCAAAAAAGGAAGGAACTGTACACAGCGAAACCCCGTTGTCCAAAATCCGTAGAAAAGGATCTCTGCACAAGGCTTGAAACTCCGAAATCCATCTAGCCAAACAAAATCGCCACCAAAAAAGTGGTCTTCAAGCTGAGGTCCTGCAAAGATGCCCTTTTCAACGGTTTAAAAGGAGGTCCATAAAGAAGAACCAGATTAAGATGGAACAAAGTCAGCATGGCTTTATCCAGGGCAAGTCTTGCCTCACAAATCTGCTTCACTTTTTTGAAGGAGTTAATAAACATGTGGATAAAGGTGAACCATTAGATATAGTAAACTTGGATTTTCAGAAGGCGTTTGACAAAGTTCCTCATGAGAGGCTTCTAGGAAAAGTAAAAAGTCATGGGATAGGTGGCGATGTCCTTTCGTGGATTGCAAACTGGCTAAAAGGCAGGAAACAGAGAGTAGGATTAAATGGGCAATTTTCTCAGTGGAAGGGAGTGGACTGTGGAGTGCCTCAGGGATCTGTATTGGGACCCTTACTTTTCAATATATGTATAAATTATCTGGAAAGAAATACGACGAGTGAGATAATCAAATTTGCAGATGACACAAAATTGTTCAGAGTAGTTAAATCACAAGCAGATTGTGATAAATTGCAGGAAGACCTTGTGAGACTGGAAAATTGGGCATCCAAATGGCAGATGAAATTTAATGTGGATAAGTGCAAGGTGATGCATATAGGGAAAAATAACCCATGCTATAATTACACAATGTTGGGTTCCATATTAGATGCTACAACCAAAGAAAGAGATCTAAGTGTCATAGTGGATAACACATTGAAATCGTCGGTACAGTGTGCTGCAGCAGTCAAAAAAGCAAACAGAATGTTGGGAATTATTAGAAAGGGAATGGTGAATAAAACAGAAAATGTCATAATGCTTCTGTATCGCTCCATGGTGAGACCGCACCTTGAATACTGTGTACAATTCTGGTCGCCGCATCTCAAAAGAGATATAAATGCGATGGAGAAGGTACAGAGAAGGGCTACCACAAAATGATAAGGGGAATGGAACAACTCCCCTATGAGGAAAGACTAAAGAGGTTAGGACTTTTCAGCTTGGAGAAGAGACGACTGAGGGGGGATATGATAGAGATGTTTAAAATCATAAGAGTAGAACGGGTAGATGTGAATCGGTTATTTACTCTTTCGGATAGTAGAAAGACTACGGGGCACTCCATGAAGTTAGCATGGGGCATATTTAAAACTAATCGGAGAAAGTTCTTTTTTACTCAATGCACAATTAAACTCTGGAATTTGTTGCCAGAGGATGTGGTTAGTGCAGTTAGTATAGCTGTGTTTAAAAAAGGATTGGATAAGTTCTTGGAGGAGAAGTCCATTACCTGCTATTAAGTTCACTTAGAGAATAGCCACTGCCATTAGCAATGGTAACATGGAATAGACTTAGCTTTTGGGTACTTGCCAGGTTCTTATGGCCTGGATTGGCCACTGTTGGAAACAGGATGCTGGGCTTGATGGACCCTTGGCATTTTCTTATGTTCCATGATGGACACATCCTATAAACCAGTGAACACATGTGCTTCACCCCTTTAAGAAAACACATGATGTCCGGATGAGACACCAGTAGCCTCTCCTGAAACTTCCCTCAAAACCAGCCCAAGGCTGCTACTGTACTTGGAGTGAATTATAGGCCAATCCCTTTGCTAAGCTATCCTGCAAAATGCAAATACCTGGGAAACATTGAAGTGCAAAGGGTCAAGGACATGGTGCCCATACTATGACTCAAACACTTTCCACACTCGGATATACGACAGAGAAGTGGATGGACTCCTAACCTGAAGCAAAGTAGCAATCACAGGCTCTGAATAATTTTCAAGTGAAAATGTCACCTCTCAAAAGCCAGGCTGCTAGACAAAAGTGATTCGCCTGCTCCGAAAAGATGGGCCACTGGCGTAGCAACCCCTCCAGGCACCCTAATCGGATGGGACTGTCTACTGCCAGCTGAACCAGATCTGTAAACCATGGATGGCACGGCCACTCAGGCACCACGAGAATCACTCTTCCTTGATGTTGCTTGATGTGATGAAACACTCGGCCTATGAGAGGCCACGGGGAAAACACGTACAGCAGAGGTCTCGTTGGCCAAAATTGAACAAGAGCATCAATTCCTTCGGAGCCGAACTTTCTCCTGCAGCTGAAAAATCTGTCCATCTTGGCATTTCCTCGAGACACCATGAGATCAAACTGGGGCTTGCCCCACCTGTTCCGAATGACAACTCCCATTCTCCCGGATCCAGTTGCTGTCTGCTGGGAATCTGCTTGCACATAGTCCACTCCGGCCACATGAGATGCTGCTAACACTGCTAGATGTTTCTCTGCCTGCTTAAAATCTTTTTTTTTGTTATCAACTCCAGACTGCAAGTTTGTACCTCTGCCATCTGCTGGAAACAGAGAAATACTGAAGAGACTGCATGTGAACGAAAAAACATTGAAATAATTCAGAATCCCAAACTTAAAAATGACAACACAGTGGAATTAAAGGAGAAAGCTCATAACCCAGGAGTAATAATCGACACGGAACTCAGCCTTAAGCAACACATATCACTAAAAGTTAGAGAAGGCTACGCCAAATTAATGATCCTTCGGAGACTAAAACCCTTATTAACTCAAGCACACTTTTAAACAGTACTACAAGCACTAATTTTCGCTAGCACAGACTATTGTAACACACTTTTCCTAGGATTACCATATACAACACTCAGACCGCTACAAATACTGCAGAACTCGGCTGCCAGAATACTTACTGGGATCGTACCACTCAAACACTTGCCGAATTACACTGGCTGCCAATAGAACAAAGAGTGCAATTTAAAACGCTATGCACAATTCATAAATTAATCAATGAAGAAAATGCTGACTAGCTAAACACCGCACTGCGATTACATGTCCCCCAGAGAAATCTCAGATCAGCCAATAAAGCTCTACTAACCATACCCTCTGTCAAAACAGCAAAACTGACCCAAGTTAGAGAGAGAGCAATATCCTTAGCCGGTCCAATATTATGGAATATAATGCCACTCGAAATAAGATTGATGAAAGATTTAAAACTCTTCAAAAAAAGTTTGAAAACTTGGCTCTTCAAAAAAGCTTTTCACAATGAGGTCAATGAGTAAGAACACCTACTCACTGCTGAAAGTCACCTAAAAGCGTAACTGCTTTCTTTACTATTTTTTATCATAATTAAATATTAATTTAAGAGAGACAGTATAAACCGTATATGATTATCCAATGAATCAAATAAATGGAAGTTCCAATCCACTTTCCATATAGAATAGATTTTTGAAACATGTAACCGAAAAACTGATTAGCACCCCCCCTAGATAAATGTACAAATCAAACTGATATACGTGCCTAATTGTAAACCGTTGTGATGGTGTATTACTAAACGATGGTATAGAAAAGTTTTTAAATAAAATAAATAAAATAAGTAGCAGTCCCTGAAAAGTTTTTGTTTACTGCCTCCATCTGCTGGTAGGGATGCAAAACCCACTTGTCTGGACTGATCTGGGGTGTGAAGGGGAATTCATGTTTTTATTACTTATGCAGAAGGGATGCACTTTACAGGAAACGTTTTCAAGGCATTCCTTCAAGCTTTTTCTTCTTGTGCTGTACGCTACTTGTTCTTGCTCACACAAACTGAAATAAACCTGCTTTACATGACAATAGCAACAATAATGCTTCCTCTACAAATATTATTTAACAATTTAAAATGTGGACGAACCTACCCTTCAAAGACAAGTGGCAAGCCCCCCAACAAGGGGCTGTTCAAAATGCAATTGGGAGGTGACTGTCTCTTGCTCCTTGTCTTTGAAGGGTAGTTTAAGCCTCATTTTCTTGAATTGTTAATATAATTAATTAATTATATTACAATACAAGATTCTCTCTTCTTGGGTTTGGTCAATGGTGAACAATTGTTTTGAGTACGCGTGCCTGCATCCCAGCTCCCCTTTCCCAGCAAGTTTGGAGATTGATACACTTGTGATGAATCTCTGCATATGTCAAATACCTTCTCTGATTTGATGTATGACTGAGACAGTGTCAGAAGCCTCACAGGAAAAGATTTGAAACCATTTTTTATATACATGGGGTACATTTTCAAAAGTATGCACAGGCTTTCCAGCCAGCCCATTTTTAAACACTGGGTACCTGTGTACATTGTGTTTGAATATTAGCTTATGTAAAGTGCATGGCTGCACTTACATGGTGTAACATATGCAGGTGAGTAGCAGGCATGCTATGCACTCATTTTTTTTTTCAGTTTAAAAGGGTAATTTTATAACTCCATGCAGACTTTACCAAGGATTTTCAAAGCAAACGTATGTGCATAAATTCACTTTGAAAATCCTTCCCTAATTGGCTAGCTTTGTGCGAAATTGTCCACACACAAGTTATACCTGCTCCAAGCAGGGTTTAACTTGTGTGTGATAATTTGCTTGCATACTTTAAAAAGTACAAAAGTATGCGCTTGAGTCATATCCCTGCCCCCAACTCTGCCCTCCGGAACTCCTACTCCCAATGTACGTAAAACTCTGCACACATCCAGGTTACGTGTGTACTTTCACACACACTGGCCCCTGTTTGATTTACAAAGCCTGTGTTTTTATGCATGCAGATCACTTTGAAAATTAGGCCTAAATGTACATGTGGAGTTTCCAGTCATATCCCAGGAATGCCTGTGGAACTCCTCTTTTTTAAGCAGCTGAATTAAATTTATGCTTTCAAGCAGCCATAAATCCATTAATGCAGATTTGGCCACTCTACTCACCTAATTCCTTATATTACACATGCAGATCCTGACTAAGCCTGTGAAAATGTAATCTGTAATTGTATACTACTCTCTTTTAATTGTTTTGACTTTTCAGTTCAGTGTTTCAAAGATTTTCATCCTTGTAAAAGAATGTTTTCCATTTCCTTTCTTATAATTTTGGTTACTGCAATACTTATCTTTGCCATATCGACAAATATAATTTGTATATATAAGGCACATTTAAACAATATTCATGGAGCTATCTTGGGGGGCAAGTTGACCTGCCCACTAACAGATTACATGGCATGACAACCTTCAGAGAAATGAGGAAATGACATTAATCAACAACCAGGAAATATTAGGCAGAATATGCACATCAAGAGGTGAAAGCTGCCAGTTTCCATGACCGCATCCTCCTTTGTAGCGCTCAGCAAAACAGGAGGGTCTTGTAGACATCCAGGGTATACTTAACACCTCTACTCATCTGAAAAACGGCTATCAGGATGAATGCCAATGCAGTCAAAAAGTGTCTGACTGTAAAAGCAATCTATTAAGCAGCTTGAAAGGTAACAATAAAGAAATAAAAGTCTGTATCCAAAAGGTAAAACAAACAAACAATGATTCATGAAGCCCAAAGAATGTAAGCAGAGTATTGAAAGTATCTCAAGACAGTGTCTACAGAAACAGTGCGGAGCAGGAAAAAAATACTGCAGGTCTGCAGAAAAGCACAGGGACCTCAGGTGTCTGGGAGAAAATACCATCTCTTACAAGAGAGTGTGGCACATCCCTACTGACTCTGCAACTTGCATGGATGAATAACCAAACGAAAGGAACGCTAAGACTAAAGATATGAGAGCAGCTTTATTCTGTACAATAGGGAGGAAGGAAAAACGTGCTATATTTACATCTTAGTACACAGCTAGGCAACTCTGGTGCTGGAGTGCCACAAACAGATCTGATTTTCAGGACATCCACAATGAATATGCATGAGGTATATTTGTATACAATGGAGACAGTGCATGCGAATATACCTCATGCATATTCATTGAGAATATCCTGAAAACTAGACCTGTTGAGGCACTCCAGGACTGGTGTGTCCTAGTAAATAGCTAGCCAGAAGCATTAGAGCAATTAGAAAATTGTATTTTATCTACTGTGTCTAGATTCATTTTCAGAATATACTGAATATAGATTCATGTTTATTTGATTTGGGTGGGAGAAGAGAGGTTTTATTAGTGAATTTCTGTATTATGAAGACAGAGAATGGACAAACTCCCTTAGTCTTTCACATTTGGGCTGCTCAATAGTCCCTGGTTGTCACTGTGCATTGTCCAGCAGGAGATCCAAGTTCAGTCACTGACTAGAGTCTGAGAGCACTGCTGAAGTCGCACTCACAGACTCTAGCAGCGGAAGAACCTGGCACTGCTCTTACTACAATACTGGCAGAAAGCTGATGACCAGAAGGAGGGGGACAATCATAAAATTTGACTTTTGCCACCAAGTTTCACCAGTAAGAGATTATATGGCCCGCAAGCTTCAGAGCTACTGTGGCAGAAATTCAGAGGCTAATGGCAACCAAAAACTGATCTAGTCATCAGTTTGCATCAATAGGTGTCCAAATGTCCATTTAGCTTGAAAAGAAGTTTCTGCCTTTTTACCTCCTCGCCAGCCAGAGATGAGTACTGGAAGGACCTGGTTCTTGAAATGCAAATAATAGCATGCAATATTCCTAGGGCTGCATTAATTTTTATTTTTTTTAAAGAAATGAACTCATTTCCAAGTTTGTAGTGGTAATACAGTATTACTTGCTCTAACATTTCATTAGACTCCATAGTTTACTATAGATCAATGGCTTGCTGTCCATCATATCCTCCTGTTTTCAGTGTTGTCATATTATTTCTGAATAAGTACTCAGTTTCAAAAAGCACGTGTTCTCAGTTATCAAATTGTCTGGCTCTACCCGACATTCTCTAATATAAAAATGTACACACAGGGAGGGTGGTTTTATAACTGTGCATGTTCAGGTAAAGTTTGTGTGTATCTTTTATACACAGACTTTACACAGAATTTTCAAAGCAAACGTATGCACATAAGTTTGCGAGTAGTTGGCACAGTACTTGCACAGATTAACCCACACAATGTTACACCTCCTCTATGCACGGCATAACTTGTGTAGGTTAACTTGTGCAGGTACTTTTTAAAATCAAAAACGTCTCTCACCAGTTAGGTGCATAACCGGGTTCCATGCTTACTTTTACATGCACGGCCCCAGGGCCGGCGGAAGCACTAGGCGAACTAGGTGGTCGCCTAGGGCGCCAGCTTCCCGGGGGCGGCACTGCCCCGGTAAAATTAAGAGAGCCGCCGCCCCCCCCCCCCCGATAAAAATAAAACAGCCGCTGCCGGCAGCCCGCCCCAAAAGACCCATCTGACCTCCCCCAGCGGTTCGCGTGGCTCCCGGTCCCTCCCGCTGCTCTTTCTTCCCTGCTGCCGTTGCCGCCGGGCTATCAGCACGTTCAAGCCCAGCAGGAACGGCAGCGGTGCAAAAAAAAAAAAAAAAAAGCTGTTGCATCCGCGGCTGGTCTTCTTCCCGCCCCCCCCCCCCCCCTTTGAACCGGAACAGGAAGTGATGCGCGGGAAGAAAGAGAAGTGCTGCGTGAAAAAATAGCGGCGACAGCAGCATCGGCCCCCGAGCAACTGAAGCAGCCGGTAATCGGGAAAGGAGAGAGCAGCACGAGCCTCCTGCAGCCGATGGGATTCTTCCTTCTTGGCCTGCAGGGGCTGGAGGAGGAGGAGCAGCTACCGTTTGTGCTGGGGGGGGAGGAAGTGAGTGAGAGAAAGAGAGAGAAGCAGCCAGCCTGCCTGCCTGCCTGCCTGCGATTGAGAGTCTGTGTGTAAGTGAGAGAATGTATTTGATGGACAGCATGTGTGTGTGATTGAGAGAAACTGGTCAGAGAGCTGATGTATGTGTATATGTGAGAGACAATGAAAGTGACTGCTCAAGGAGATGACTGATGTGTGAGACAGTCAGGGATGTGTGTGTGTGTGTGTGTGTGTGTGTGTGAAAGAGAGAAAAAGCATGGAAGTGAGAACTCTGGGTATGTGTGTGAGAAAGAAAGTGATTATGAGAGTGAGAAGCCCATATATGTAAGTGGAACACGGGAGTGGGAAGCCTGTGTGTGTATGGCATGAGAGAAACTGTTCAGGAAGGTGACTGGTGTGTGTGTGCCAAAGACTGTTTGGGAGATGATTGGTGTGTGAGAGACAGAAACTGGTCATGGGGGCATGACTGATATGGTGAGTGTGTGTGTGAGAGACATGGGCATTAAGGAAGAGGACCATGAGTATAGAGCTTAGCCACTACTGCTGCTTCTGGTGTGTGCTACAGCCTGCATGGAAGAGGAGTAAGAGAGCTGCTGGAGGGGGTAAGTAAAGATGGCTTTTTAAGTTTATTTTTCTTGATTGACTGCCATTTTAATTATTTAATATTATGTGATGTGTCTGCTTTTTTTGTTTGAGCAACAAGTATAGCTTTGGTTTATGTTTATTTTATTTATTTTTATTTATTTATTTATAAAAGAGTTTCTATACCGTCGATAAGACAAATCATCTCAATGGTTTACATGGCATAAAAATGTCAAATAAGTGTTCTGTTATAAATACAGACTTCGTTATTTTCATTAATGCACAATGTAAGTTAATTGTGTGTGTGGGGGGGGGGGGGCGGCATAGCTGACGTTTCGCCTAGGGTGCCTAATACCCTTGCACCGGCCCTGCTGGGCCCCAGTCCATTTTCTAATAGCCGTTCCTACATGTAAATGGTTTTGAAAATTAGGCTGAGTAGGACAGTAAAGTGACTCTGCAACAATGTCCAGGCCAGACTTGCTAAGTCATGCAGCCCAACCTTGTGACACTAGGCAAGTGCACAATGAAAGTGAGAGTATTTGTAACATAATCCAAGCACCTCCCTTCCCTCACCTTGGTGCGTCTCTGACTTCTCTCAATAACCCCAGACTCAAAGGAAACAACTGTAACTAAAATAGAAACTCTCATAAAAAGCATGTAAAACATAAACTCGGGGGAAGAAAACAGGGACTATCCCAAAATAAATAGCAGGATACTAGGACTAATCATATTTTATTTTCATACTTTAGGGCAGATGTTGTCCCTTTCAGAAGATCCTGCACAGTCATTTGGTGAGAATGAATCAGTACATAATATGCCCCCTCTATACGATAAGCTTCATTTTCAATGTGTCATACACACAAAATCAGACCCAAATGACCAGTAATAACCTCCAGTCAAGAAACATCAGAGCAGCGATTGTGAGCTTTTCTGGCCAGCATGCCTTACTGCACATGAAAGTCTTAAAAAAAAAATGAACATGCAGGGAGTAAGACCTATTTGCATGTTGTAATCACCAAAGAGAGACTGGAAAAAAAAACCCCATTATTGGTGAAACCTCATTCCAGCGTGTTCCAATCCTGAGTACCACGGCTTACTGTTTGTTTTGGCTCCCTTATGTCCTGTCATGATGGCTAAATATTTATAGCCCTTTCTAAAAAGAAGACTTTGAAGATATCTCAATCATATCAAGATCTTGCATCAAGGTCTTTAGATGAATTAGAGAGACGATGCTATGTCAACGGAGTGATGAAGGCTCAAAAGCGAGAGGAAGCATGCACAGTGGTGATTTATACCCCTGGTCACCCTTCGGCATGTAGATAGCTGGTTGCCTTCCGGCAACCACACACAGCTTGCTCAGATAAGATGGTGCCAAGGCTAATGATGTAAAAAGAGACTCACAAGGCATGGCAGCCACCCTATTTGCCGACTCTGCCTATATGTAAATCTATCCCTTTGAGAAAACGTGGCCAGGTCTTGAAATATGCAGTGTGTGTGTGTGTGCCAGCTGCTGATAAATGGGTTGGTCTCAGCCATTATTAATTTGTATCGAGGAAAGCTGCAACTTTATGAATTTGCTCTCCTTCCATGTAAAGAACGCATGTTCAATGTCGAATTTTTGTGGTGACTGCAGCAGGGGCAGCAGAATGCTTGTTTTTGGTTGGGTGGGGGGCTTTGTCCCCAGTCTTGACTCCTCACCACACCCCACCACAGCCAGCAAACTAAACACAACCCCCTTTGTCTTCCCCCTTAGCCAGCCCTCAGCCTTGGAACCCCAATCCCAGAGTCCCCTAGCCTTCAACGCCACTCCAGCCAGCCTCCTTCCCTCCCCTCCCTCCTCCACCGCAGAAAGCTGCCCATTTATTTTGCACCCTCCTGGCGAGGCTCCTGCAGGTACCACATGGCTACCCATGCCACGTGGATGCTTGTATTTGCATGCTGTTCTCACGAGGCTCAGCACAAAACAGGCACTCGCGTGGTTCAAACTTGCAGAGGGTGTGGTAACTAAAGGAGCACTTCTGGGACTGTGCAGCCTGAAAGTTGGTCGGTCAGGACCTGGGTGGCCCACCTCGTTCCAACACCTATAGGCTGATGCACTTCCTGTTGGCATGAGAGTTACCTTCTGCAATGCTCTTTCTGTCTGCTGACTTGAAAAAGAAATGCCGTGTTATGTTCTGTACATCTATCCAATCCAAGGAGTACTCAGTATTAAGACAGAAAGGGTTTGTTTGTTTTTTTCTTGAATTAAGTCAGCCTGAAAATGTGGTTCTATGAACTTTCCGAATATGAAAAATAATAAAAACACAAAAGACAGAAACTGGAAAACAGCGCTTACTTGTTCAAAACTCTTGCTATGCCAAAGTCTCCAAGCTTTGCTAACATTCCATTACTGCTAAGAAAAATATTCTGCAAAGGAAGAAACATCAGTTTAGTTTGTGTTTCCCACTGGTAGGACACATGGTGTTTACTGGGCGCACATTAGCTCATGCAGAAGCAGAGTCTGTCTCCAGTGTTTGCTACCTGAGCCTTTATGTCCCGGTGTAAGACCTTCCTGTCGTGAATATGCTTCAGTCCTAAGGAGATCTGCACAAACCAACCCAGGATCTACCATTCAAGAGAAGGAAAAAAATATGTTGTCTGTGAATGCAAGAAACTGCAGTTTCAAAGAGCTTTTCCTGAAAAGCAAAGCAGAGGAAAACACAAAAGCAGTATACAATGGTAAAGAAAGGGATTACAGCCAAAGATGGAGTAAAAATAAAATTGAGCTTTTGGGTCACGATTAAAAATGTTGCTGAAAATTTGGGTGCTTGCCCTCTAGCAATCCAACATAGGAAAAAAAATTGATCTAGAAAAGTCACAAGTAATAAAGTCCCTGATCATATCATTTAAACCCTGCCCATGGCCAAATACCAAGAGTTCGACCAATTTTTCAGTCCTATTCTAGGCAGAGTAGCCTTGTGATTACCACGCAAAACTGTGAAATCTAAACTGCTGTCTACTATGGCAGGGGTGGTCAATGCCAGTCCTCGAGAGCCACAAACAGGCCTGGTTTTCAAGATATCCACTATGAATATGTATGAGATAGATTTGTATACAATGGAGGCAGTGCATGCAAATCTTTCTCATGCATATTCATGGAGGATATCCTGAAAATCTGGCCTGTCTGTGGCTTGTGAGGACCAGAGTTGGCCACCCCTGAACCATGGGATGAATTTTCAAACCCATTCAGACGAATAAAAATAGGTTTGTGTGTCTAAATGGTTTGTTATAAAACTGCTTGGGCTCTGTGTGCATAAAAATATAGACATAACCCGATTTCACACATTGGTTTTTTGTGCACATAAAAGTGAGGCATTCTGGGAGGGGCAGTGTTTGGGTTTATCGGTATACTTTTGATTTTTTAACTCATATATGAATAAATGCACATGCACAAATTATGTCCTGCAAAGAGCAGATGTAACTTTGTGCCAGTGAGTTTGCGTGTGTTATTTTGCACAAATTTCAAAGTGAACTTAACATGCAGAAATTCATTTTGAAAATTGGTGTAAATGTATTTGCGTAGCTGTGTAAATTACTTGCGATGTTATAAAATTATCCTCTATCATTCCCAAGTCCATTTCCAGCATGGTAGCAGAAAGCACAGATCTAGAAACCAATGGATTAAGTTGTGCTTTGCAAAAGTGTCAATGTGTAAAAAAGGCCAAATAATGTGGGCATTTTCATTTGTGAATTTTTGCTCATTAGTTTTTTTTGCATCAATGAAACTTGCAAAGCATAACACAAAATTTATGCAAAATAGATGAGTATGCAAAGCAGACTACTTACATTTGTATAGCTAAATTTCATTCAAAAAGTTTTGCAAAACTACACCTCAAGTATGTGAAATATATATATATATATTTTTTATTTTTTATTTTTTTTTAAATAAAAGTGTTATTTTGTGCAAACTTTACCACAAAAAAATTCACCATGAACAAGATTTACATAGTATTTAAATGGGCTGGTAACATTTTCATTTCTTCCTGTATTACTGACCCATGCATGTGGAGCCCTCCCATGGCTTAGTTTGCATTCTGCGTGTCTATTCTTATGGACTCAGTATCACAGTACACTAGGCCAACCTGAATCTCATGTGTAGTCTGCCCTGTCCCCTAGATGTCCAGATCCTTTGATTGCACACCTCTCCTCTACCAGAAACCGCGCCTTATCTATTGCTGGCCAACACAATGGAACACTTTGCCCACGACTCTCCGTTTGGAATCCTGCTCAATTAAATTCAAAAAGAAACTTAAGACATGGCTCTTTCGGCAAGCTTTTCCTGACTAGTCTCTCTTTTCACTCTCTTTTATGCCTCTATGATGCCCACTTCTGCACCCTCAAGAACCCCATCCCTGCCTTTCCCACTTCTCCACCCTTAGGAACCCCTGCCCTCCCGATCCCTTTTCCCTGCTCGATCCTGCTCAGTCCCTGGTACTCTTTGCTTCTCTCTAC
The DNA here is from genome assembly GCF_901001135.1 of Rhinatrema bivittatum. NCBI lineage: Eukaryota > Metazoa > Chordata > Amphibia > Gymnophiona > Rhinatrematidae > Rhinatrema > Rhinatrema bivittatum. The sequence continues at coordinate 37,880 of NW_021820802.1, read as the reverse complement.
AGCCCTAATTTTTGAAATGCTCAAAACAGCCCCTCTGCCTGGAATACTTTTTTCCTCATTGCAGAGCTATTCTCTTGAAATGTCATTTAGTCTGATACAGCATCTTGCACCTTAGTCATTACTTTCTATTTGTGCTACTTACACCTCGTTATATTCTTGATACGTTTTGTTGTTGCTTTTGAACTGTTCTTCTGTGCTTCACTATGTTGCCCCATCCCTTTTCCCTGTTATTATGTAATTTCACTACTTTTGTTATAATGTGAACCGGCGTGATGTACCTTTATGAACACCGGTATAAAAAAGCTAATAAATAATAATAATAATAGATATTATACAGTATTCATGAGGCAAGCCTTCTAACAGCTTGGTGCCATTCAGAAAGATGGCTATATTGCTATCAATCCACTCCTCCAGATCATTTATGAACAAATTAAACAGACGTTAGCCCAGTAATGATGGTCAAGGCAGCATACCACTGATCAAGCTCCACTACTGTGAGTAATGCTATTGACCACTAGACTGAAACCACTAGAATGAAATCTGCACCTGCACTGCCATACCCCCAGCTTTGGATCGAACAGCAAATAAAATCCTCCAGCTCTATCGTCTCTACTCCCCATAGCTAGGCAACTGCTCACATAATTAAAGAAACCAAAAGAGGTTGTTTTCACAGGATATAAACTATGCAAACCTGTTTTAGATGCCTTCTTATAACAGAAATGCAGGAAAACTTAATTGTTCTCTTCTTCTAAAATGCTAAATTTAATTTCCAGGACAGAGTACAGTTTGGTCACAACACTTTAGTCATCACCTTATAATGGTACTGCAAATAGACCACTATAATTTACAGCAAGTCATTTTTTCCTAAATTAGGAAAATTTGTTACTACCTGCTAATTTTCATTCCTGAAGTACCACAGATCAGTCCAGACAAGTGGGTTTTGCTTCCCTATCAGCAGATGGAGACAGAGAACTAAAAACTTTGAGGCACTGCTACATAACCAAGAGTGCCACCTGCAGTCCCTCACCTTTACCCAAGCCAACTATAAAGTAACAACTCCTCAACAACTCAACAACCCTCTAAATTAGGGCAAATTCCAAACCCGAAGGTTGGAGTGCCCCAAACAGAAAAACCACAAATTGACCCAAGGGGCTAACCACAATCTGGCAAACTTCTTTAGGTTCTGTATATATAACATTCTGAAGTTCTTACCAGTAAGCATGCCAGAACATGGACTTACCGTAATGGTCTTGAGAACATTAAGGGGCTGGGTCTCTGGACTGATCTAGTAAGGTAAGAACCAAATTTTCCTTACCTGTTCATACCCCAGATCAGTCCAGACAAGTGGAATGTACCAAAGCACCCCCCTACACTGGGTGGGCCCATTAAAGATCCCTTCTCAACATACTTTCGCCAACAGTCAGCTCTCCTAGAGCCTTAATATGTAAATGGTAATGGCAAGATAAAGTGTGAAGAGAAGACTACATCACCTCTCTACAAATCTCCTGCGGAGACACTGACATTTGGCCCTTGACACTGCCTGCGCTCTAGTATAGTGCACACGCAAACCCTCTGGAAGTCTTCTCCCCTTACAAAGCTAGGCTGAAATAATATCTACCTTCAGCCAATGCACTATCGTGCCCTTGGAGGTCCTGCATCCATTTCTACTACCTCCAAACAATACAAACAAATGATCCGACTGCCGGAAACTGTTTGTGATCTTTGCCTCTAGCGACTCAGCAGAACAATTCAGGAAGACAGGAGCACCAAAGTCTGATTCAGCTGAAAAGAAGATACAACCTTAGACAGGACTGAGGCTACCATGCGCAGAGACACCCCCTTGTCCAAAATCTTCAGAAATGGTTCCCTATAGGACAAAGCCTGCAGCTCAGAGATCTTCTGAACAAATGAATCGCCACAAAAAAATATCACCTTCAGCGTGAGGTCCTTTAATGATTCCCTTCTCAATGGCGCAAAATGGAAGCCCTCAAAGCACCCGCAAGACCAAGTTTAAACTTCACGTCAGCCCCAATCTATGCACCAGCGACTTCAGACGTTCGATCCCCTTCAAAATCCTCACAACATCCGGATGTGAGGCCAACGACCTTTACCCTGGAGTATACCTCTGAGACAACCCAAGGTTGCCACCGGAACTGCAAGGAATTAAACTAAGACCTTGAAAATCATGGGCTTAGAGTATCCTTTTTGTCGCAAGCGCCTGCTCCCAAAAGTCAAGTCTTGAGACAAAAGTGATCCGCCTGATCCAAGAAAATAGGACTTTGCCTTAACAGTTCCTGCATTTGAGCCAATCTCAGGGATCCATCAATTGCGCGCTGAACAGATCCGTGAAATATGAATGACACAGCCTCTCCGGCACTAACAGTACCACTTGGCCTGGATGCCTCTTGATGTGCCTAAACACTCGACCTGTTAATGATCACAGAGGGAACATGCATAGCAGGATCCTTGTCAGCCATGGAAGAACCCAAGCATCTATGCCCTCGGCTGTGACCTATCGTCTGCGGCTGAAGAAACTCGCTGCCTTGGCATTGTTCCTTGACATTATCAGATCCAGATAGGGACTGCCCCAATGAGACTGGATAAGGCCGAAGGCCTCCTTCGACAGCTCCCATTCACCTGGGTCCAACTGTTGCCTGCTGAGATAGTCCCGCTTGCACATTGTCCATTCCCGCAATATATGAAGTGGCTATCCCCTGCAAATGTTGCTCCACTCAGGCTAAAAGGTCCTGGCTCCTTGGGCAGCCATGCAACTCTTCATTCCCCCTTGCAGATTGATATAAGCCACCGTTGTTGCATTGTCCAAAAACACTTTGACCATTTGCCCTCGGACTTGTGGAAAGAATTCCACCAATGCCCTGCACACTGCTCTTGTTTCCAAGCGATTAACAGAGCAAGATGCTTCCACTGGTGACCACAGTCCTTGTACCATTCATTCTTGACAGATCGCCCCAACCCTTGAAGGTTGGCATCTTTGATCCCTTTAATCCAGTTCAGAACCTCCAGGCCCATCCCTCTCTCCAAATTGGGCTGACACAGCCACCACAAGAAACCGGACCTGGAAGTACCCTGCAACGGTAAAGGAGGATGAAACTCCTCTGACAGATTCTAGTGTGACAGCCACGCCCCTGTAGAGGGCACATGTGGGCAAAAGCCCATGGCACCAAATTCAATGTAGATGCTATTGAACCCAGGACCTGAAGATAATCCCAAGCCCTGGGCACTGGCATCCGCAAAATCCGCACCACCTAGGATTGTAACTTCTGAATCTTCTCTGAGGTGAAAAACACTGCCGAGCTGAGTATAGAACTTCACCTCCAAGTATTCCAGTATCTGGGTAGGGCTCACGTGACTCTTTGCCAAATTCACCACCCAGCTCAAGGACTTCAACATATCTATTACCGTGCACACAGACTTTGAAATACCTCCTATGATTTCCCTTGGATAAGCCAGTCGTCCAGATAAGTATGAACTAGGCTCCCCTCCTTGCAAAGAGCCACTGTCACCACCACCATCACCTTTATGAATGTGTGAGGTGCAGTCACCAAACCGAGGGCCCGAAAGTGGAAAAGTTACCCTAGAACCATAACATGAACAAACTTTGATGTTCTTCCCGAATGGATATGTGCAGATAGGCTTCCGTCAATTCCAGTGAGGCCCGCAAAACTCCACACAATGAACTGCCGCTATCACCGTCCACAATTTTTCCATAAGGAAAAGCGGGGAACTCGCAGTATCACATTTCACCTTTTGCAGATCGAGGATGGGACAAAAGGATCTTTCCTTTTTGGGCACTACACAGTAAATTGAGTACCTCCCATGACCACGCTCCCTGGCAGCCACTGGTACTATCATGCCAGCTACTGAAGGCGACAAATGTGTCCCTAATCGCTGCTTGTTTACCTTGGACACTCTAATGAGACACCACAAAAGCTTCCATGAGGAAGTGAAAAAATTCTAAAGCATAGCCGACCCTTATTACATCTAGAACCCATCGGTCCAATGTAATCCTGGTCCAGTCTTTGTAAAACTGTGATAGATGGTTTTCCACCACCATCTTGAGAGAGTGGACTAGCCTGGCTTCATTGTGAAGCCTTATCGCCATCAGTCCCCTGGTCAGAGCCCTCTCAGGGAAGTCTACGGGTACCTCAAACGGACTGCTGCCTACTGGACCCCTGAGTCTGCCCCGAAGACAGTGCAGAACCCTTATCGGGATGAAAACCGCCAGACCTCTCAAAACCTAGAGTGAGGCATAAAAAACTTCCTGTCATCTTATCCTCCAGCAGCTTAATCCCTTTAGACTCCCCCAAAACCTTCATCAGTTGCTTCAAGTCCTCCCTGAACAACAATTTTCCTTCCTTTAAAGGGAAGATTACAGAGCTGAGACTTGGACCATGTATCAGCTGACCAATTCCGCAACCACAGCAGACACTGCACCGAGGCCGCCATAACAATAGCTCAAGTCATAAAGCGCGGCAGCCTCATATGCAATCCCGGCCTCTGCCTGAGTTGCCTGGCTTTAGACACCAGTGTCTGCTGAAGACTTCTCCTGAGACTTCTGGATCCAACATAAAATGGCCCTCTGCATCAGACTTCCACAGATCGCCACTTGCAGTCTTGGTGACGAGACTTCAAACATCCTCTCCTGATGAATCTCTAGCTTACAGTCATGCATGTCCTTTAACACTGCCAAACCCACAACCATGATGGTCATCTTGTTAGTGACTGCCGAGACCGAAGCATCCACCTTTAGCAATACCAGCAGCTGCAGGATATCCTCCATGAGGAGATACAACTTTCCTACAGCTCTAGCCACCTTGGGGCTCACCTCTGGGAAGTCTCATTCCTGGTTTACCAGCTTCTTGATCCTTTGAGGCCCCAGAGTCCAACCAACACTGGATCCACCCCTTCACTGTCTGATTCCTCCTGGATCATCCTAATACCCAGTTCCTTCCCAACATGGGAAATAAGGGGCCTCAAACAGACAAACCATCCGCGAGTCATCTCCCTCTGTTATCAGGACTTCTTCCAGATCAGCTATGTCCTTATCCCCATCCTGATCGACATCCGCAATGAGATCTGCTGGGTCATTCTGATCCACCCCGGACCAACCCCAAAACCATCTTCCGGGTCATCCAGGTCCAAATCATCTGAGTCACTAGGCCCCTCAGGATTGTCCAGCCCAGCCGGCAAAGGAGGTACCCTGACCCCCTGTTCAAGGAACCCCTTGGCCTTTTTGCAGCAGGACAAGATGGCTGACAGAAATTCCCTTTTATAGCCAGTGCTTTTCCTGGTTAAAAAGGCCTTATGCATTAGCAAGACAAATTCTGAGGAAAACTCCACATCCTCTCCCCAATCTGGCCCAGATTTCGCATCCCCCCGACGGGATCGCTGGAGACAACGGGGGAGAGGAGTCCTGGGTTCCCGGGAGTCCGGCACCTTCCGAGCTGTAGCTGTAGCTCTTCTCCTGCCTGACTAGGCTCCCAGTATTGATCCTGGCAGGGCCTTGGGAACCTGTGGCTCTCCTACCAGCCTCATTCCCCCCAGAAGGCCCCTTCCCTCCAGAAACAAATTGCAGATTAGTGTCGCTGCATTCAGCTGTCCCCGAGCCAGGCCACCGGCCCAACAAGCTTTCCCACTCTGGGAAACTGCTGTCAGTACTATTTTGTCTCCACACAGCCGGGCCTGCTGCAGAGGAACAGAAGCTGCGTGATTGCGGCACGCGGGTAAGGAGGGAACACTGCCCAATACAGCCTCTGGCTCCCGTGCAGCTCAAACCCATGCTGGGAAATTACTGTCGGAGCCATCTTGTCTCTGCACAGCCGGGCCTACTGCAGAGAAACAGAAGCCTCATGATCGTGGCACATGGGAAAGGAGGGGAACATGGCCCAGTGCAGCCTCCAGCCTGAAGCCATGAACAGAGGAGCTACACTGCTCCCTTCCCCAGCCTGGGCCTGCCCCGATCAAGCGATTGCTGCTGAAAGAAAAATGTAACAAATTTTTTTGTTTTAAAGAAACAGCAGCCACAGCAAAGGAAGAAATTCAAGCAAAAAAAGGAATACTTCCCTGCTGCTAGCAACACCTCTGGGAAGGAGCCTTCAGGGAAAAAGAGAGATCCATGATCCTTGGTTGTCAGACCCTTGGATCTTTTGCGGGCTAAAGCTGATTAGAGACTACCAACCTCCCGCTAGCCTGGCTCAACATGAGGGATGGCCCACGAAGAAACCTAACACCTCAGGGAGCGACTTCTAATTTATCTTCTTCTGTCCTTTCTTTTTTTTTCTTAACTGCAGGTTTGCACTTCTACCATCAGCTGGAGTCAGCAAAGTTGCTTACATGTAATAGGTGTTCTCTTAGATGGGTGACATCATCAGATGGAACCCGGCACGGCAAACATTTGTCAAAGTTTCTAGAACTTTGACTGGCACACTGAGCATGCACAGAATGCCACTATCTGCATGTCCACACGAGGTCCCTCTTCAGTCTCGTAACACAGAATTCACCAGCATGGGGACTAGTGAAGTTAGGATGGACGGATGGAGGAGGTGTCACCAGCGCCTCCTCAGAGCCCCGAGGAGCCTCGGTTCCCAGCACCAACATCGGTGGGGAACACCTGGGATTCCCGGGTCTGATAGAGGATGACGCCTCTTCCCCACGGGATTGCTTTGGTGGTGGCACAGCAGCCGCTGATGCTGCACTGGTTCCAGAGCCGTGCATTGATGGCAACCGGTGACTTGCTTGCAGGACTTCTCGCGATGCTCAGCCCAGTCTTTCCCCAGTGCCAAGGAGGCTGAAGAACCTGATGTCTTGGAGTGTGATGACACCAGAGACGGCTTATCACCGGCCCCTCTTGAGAGAGACGGGCCCGCTGGGGGATGATATATGGCAGCGTAACATGAAGACTTTGGCTCATTCAGCTTACCCCAGAATCCTTTGCTGTCTGACTTAACTGAAACTGCTGGCATACAATGAACTTAAGCTGACCTGTGCGTGAATGGCTACTGAGAGCTATCTGGAAGGAATTCAGACCTAATCAGATATGATGAAGGGTCATGAGGTCACAACCAACATATGGACCAAGCTTTGTTCTCACAGATTCCTATCTCGACTGAAAGAGGCCAGTTAAACTGAATATCCCCAGAGGTTAAGACTCTGATCAAAGGTCTGGAACGAGTGACAGAACAAAGACCTACTACAATGATTGACAGCCATCATCAGACACGTCGCCTACTGAAACTAATCATCAGACATGTGGGCCCTTCTTAGGCCTAATTGGATCTTAAGTTGGGAGGCGGTATCAGGGAAATTTAGATACAGTTTGCCTGATTTGATAGGACACACGTGGTACCTGATACTTTATGCAGTCCCTGGATGTTTTTTATCTATAAAAACTCAGCATTGATTAACAAACGCTGAGACAGGCAGGCAGAACTTAGAAAAAGAAAAAGTTCCCTATCTGTCTCCCAGGGGTCTAATGTGATTGGCTTTCAATATTGAATAAAAAATAAATTTATTCTGATTAAAACTTGGTACTGGACCTCTGTTCTAATGGCTCAGACAATAAAACAGGGAGTGGAAAGGGATGGCATATCTAACAGCTCCCCTCGGCCTCTAGGTGTTGATGTCTCTGATGTCGGAATAGATGGATCAGACTTTTTTGAAACAAAAAGCTTTCCCATTTTGCTCAGCCGGGCAAGATGGCCTTTGGGGGTCATCTGATCGCACAGATGGCATCCGCGGATTTTGTGCGACACCCCCAGGCAGAGTATACAGACCTGATGCGGATCAATAATAGACATGGTCCGCGGGCATTGGGGGCACCGTTGAAAACCGGACAGTGCCATGAAAAACAGCCGGCGAGTAGTCAATGGCCAGCAGCCATTGAGGAGCAACACCTGGGAATCAACCACAGCAAAGGGTAAAAACAAACACCTATTGCACTGTTGGACAAGGCACAAACTGGAGAAGAGGGAACTGGCGCAGACAAAGTCGAGAACAACTGGGAAAAAAACTTTGAAAAATGACTATAGAGCAGAGCTCCACCACCACAAGGCAACTACTTTGTGGAAAAAAGGAAACTGAAGAGGGACCCCCCCCATATGGAAGAGAGGACAGTGACATGCTGGGCATGTTCAGTGTGCCAGTCAAAGTTCTAGAAACTTTGACAAAAAGTTTTCCGTGCTGGGCTCCATCTGATATCATTACCCATGTGTGAGGACTACCATCCTGCTTGTCCTAGGAGAAAGAGAAATACCGAGGGACTGCAGGTGGCACTCTTGGTTATGGAGCAGTGCCTCAAAGTTTTTAGTTCTCTGCTTCCATCTGCTGGTAGGGATGCAAAACCCACATCTGGACTGATCTGGGGTACGAACAGAAAGGTAAATAACGGACTAGGCTTTAGCACTGAAAATCAAATTAAAGAGGACAGGTACACCACAACTCAAATGAAATGAAGGATATCATAAAAATGGCAATGGTCAGGAAAATACTAATATGCAAAATTTAGGCCCATTTTAAGTATTCCACATCTCAAGACATTGGTTTTCTTTTATAGTAACTTGTTCTTTAGAAAGCAGTGCTTTACCTGGTCCTCATCAAACAGCAGGCCACGCTGAAGATTGATTCTTCTCATCAGATCACCCCCATCACAGTACTCCATCACAATACACAGCTTATTTTTCTCTGTAAGGAAATACTTCCATTGCTTCATAATTACATTGGCATGGTAGCAAAGATTATAACTCGACTGTAAGAAATGTTAAGTCTCCATACGTTTTGTAGCTTTATCTTAGGCCCTCTTGGACGTGCCTTTCACTTCTACTGATGGCCGCAAACAACAAGAACCCTAAACTAACCCAAGATGAAAGGAATCCATAGCCATTCCATCCTTTTCATTCATTCTGCTGCTTGCTAGCATCAAAATATCCCAGGATCACCCGGTACCTGGAGAACACTCGCGCCCCTCCAATAACTTCAGCTTATTCGGGGTAATTTTAAAAAAGGCATCTCTTTGGGGAAAACAGCACGTAACGTGTGGAAACGGCCTGCCCGATATCCTGATCAACATGCGCCCATGCGTTCCGTTTGCAAGCAAATTTACCAGGACTGAGTGGATATGTTCCCAGGGGTGGAGTGGAGAGGTTTGCACATACTTTTGTACATTTTTGGAAAAAGTTTCTGCACACATAATAGCAGGTGGACATGTGTGGGGGCAGTTTTGCTGGGATAACTTTCAAAGCGGACTTATGCATGTACATCCACTTTGAAAAATGGTGTTACTTTGGGCTGTATTTACTGCCTAATTTAGGTGGGAATTACTCCTATTATGCACAGATCTGCCTCCAACTCTACAAACCTTCAAAGGAAGTGTAGAAAGTGACAATGTTTGGGTGCTTCATCTTGGCCAGCAGAGTAACCTCCTTACGAGATGCCTCTTTTTCTTTTGACGGCATCTATAAAAAAAAGTAACAATACAAAAATTTCAATTTGACTGCTTTTCAGTTGTAACCATCATGGCATTAATGCCATGCTGAAATTTATATTGCTCAGGGATTTGAAGAACTTGGCTGTGCCTCACACTACCATGAAGTATATGTTTGTAATTGAGAGGCAAACAGCCCGAATGACTTGGGATAGATCATTAAATCAAGAAAAAAAATAAATATATATAAACGCACACAGTATATTACAGTAAAAACATTTAGTTGGATACAAATTTACCTGAAAATAGGGAATCTAATGCTTAAACTGCTCTGAAATAGAAACTATATATATAAAATAGGGGTGGTTTAATTAGTTAATTTCAAAGGAATTTCTTAAGTAACATTAAATGTTAATGGCCTGATTTTAAATGGCAAGCGCAAGTAAAAAACAGGGGTTACACGTGCGGCCGGGCCTTGCACGTGCTGCGCGCATTTTAAAAGAGACCCAACCGCACGCGCAACCCATTAAGTGCACAAAAGCAGGGCCTCGGCAAAGAGGCGGCTGGTACAGTGGCCATTTGCTGCTGTGCCGGCGCGCGCAACCTGCTCCTTTGGAGGAGCGAAAGGTAAATTTAAAAAATTGGGGGTACCAAGGATAGGGATGGGGGTAGGGAAGTTCCCTCCCAGTCTTCTCCTTAATTGGAGAGGACTGGGAGAGAACTGGGGGAGCCCCGATCTAGTCGCTGAGGGAATTAGCTAAATTCTACACCCCCCTTGCACATGCCACCCGGGATTTTATAACATGTGCGCCAGCACGTGAATGTTATAAAATCACGCGTCCATGTGTACGCGCTGAGTAGCGCACGCAAATGGACACGCAAGTATTTTTTTTTTAAATCTACCCTTAAACTTTTACCAAAAATATAAAAGGCTTTATTTAAATTAGTTCTACTTTAAATAGTGTTTGAAAGAACAATCTTTTTATATAAATTTTACAGAACATATAAACATCATAAATTCCACAAAGACAAAATATTCCATTCCATTCATACCATATACACTAATAGTGCAAATCTCAACAAAAAAAATAACTTATTAGTTACAGATTAGAATAAAAAGTTCTCGAAACTGAAAGACTGATGCCAAAGTGGCAGGCAACAGGTCTCCATTTATCCATAAAAATTCACATTTTTTAAATAGTCAAGAACAATTTTAAAATTCATCACTCGTTGCTGTAAAATTGTTGAAAAACCCCCTACAAAGGCCTTCGTTTCACCCTATCACAGGCTTCTTTGGGGGGGGGGGGGGGGGGGAACAGCATGAAATCAGCAATTTCAATGGAAAATCTTCTTAGCTGAACTTCACTCTATAGAGTCTAATGTCTATCTTTACATCAATATGGCATCCTTAGTGGTGTGATTATTATGCCTTGCATTACTACTATTAGATGGAATGCGATGCTCTACTGTCCTATTTTGCGGTATAGAAAAACTTTTAAATAAATAAATCATTCACAGAAACTGCATAATGGCAAGTAATGCTATCATAATAATTAAACTAAGAAAGCTGCATTGATGTAAAGACTGACATTCAGGAGCCATGCATGTTATAAAATCCGGGCTCAGTGCGCAAGGGGGTGCACACATGTGCACCTTGCGCGCGCCAAGCCCAAGGGGAGCCCCAATGGCTTCCCCGTTCCCTCCAAGGCCGCTCCGAAATCAGAGCGGCCTTGGAGGGAACTTTTCCTCCGCCCCCCCCCCCCCCCTTCTCCTCCCTTAAGATCATAAGAACATAAGAAAATGCCATACTGGGTCAGAACAAGGGTCCATCAAGCCCAGCATCCTGTTTCCAACAGAGGCCAATCCAGGCCAAAAGAACCTGGCAATTACCCAAAAACTAAGTCTGTTCCATGTAACCATTGCTAATGGCAGTGGCTATTCTCTAAGTGAACGTAATAGCAGGTAATGGACGTCTCCTCCAAGAACTTATCCATCCTTTTTTAAACACAGCTATACTAACTGCACTAACCACATCCTCTGGCAACAAATTCCAGAGTTTAATTGTGCGTTGAGTAAAAAAGAACTTTCTCCGATTAGTTTTAAATGTGCTTCATGCAGTGCCCCCTATTCTTTCTCCTATCCGAAAGAGTAAATAACCGATTCACATCTACCCGTTCTAGACCTCTCATGATTTTAAACATCTCTATCATATCCCCCCTCAGTCGTCTCTTCTCCAAGCTGAAAAGTCCTAACCTCTTTAGTCTTTCCTCATAGGGGAGTTGTTCCATTCCCCTTATCATTTTGGTAGCCCTTCTCTGTACCTTCTCCATCGCAATTATATCTTTTTTGAGATGCGGCGACCAGAATTGTACACAGTATTCAAGGTGCGGTCTCACCATGGAGCGATACAGAGGCATTATGACATTTTTCCGTTTTATTCACCATTCCCTTTCTAATAATTCCCAACATTCTGTTTGCTTTTTTGACTGCCGCAGCATACTGAACCGACAATTTCAATGTGTTATCCACTATGACACCTAGATCTCTTTCTTGGGTTGTAGCATCTAATATGGAACCCAACATTGTGTAATTATAGCATGGGTTATTTTTCCCTATATGCATCACCTTGCACTTATCCACATTAAATTTCATCTGCCATTTGGATGCCCAATTTTCCAGTCTCACAAGGTCTTCCTGCAATTTATCACAATCTGCTTGTGATTTAACTACTTTGAACAATTTTGTGTCATCTGCAAATTTGATCTCACTCGTCGTATTTCTTTCCAGATCATTTATAAATATATTGAAAAGTAAGGGTCCCAATACAGATCCCTGAGGCACTCCACTGTCCACTACCTTCCACTGAGAAAACTGTCCATTTAATCCTACTCTCTGTTTCCTGTCTTTTAGCCATTTTGCAATCCATGAAAGGACATCGCCACCTATCCCATGACTTTTTACTTTTCCTAGAAGCCTCTCATGAGGAACTTTGTCAAACGCCTTCTGAAAATCCAAGTATACTATATCTACCGGTTCACCTTTATCCACATGTTTATTAACTCCTTCAAAAAAGTGAAGCAGATTTGTGAGGGAAGACTTGCCCTGGGTAAAGCCATGCTGACTTTGTTCCAATAAACCATGTCTTTCTATATGTTCTGTGATTTTGATGTTTAGAACACTTTCCACTATTTTTCCTGGCACTGAAGTCAGGCTAACTGGTCTGTAGTTTCCCGTATCGCCCCTGAAGCCCTTTTTAAATATTGGGATTACATTTGCTATCCTCCAGTCTTCAGGTACAATGGATGATTTTAATGATAAGTTACAAATTTTTACTAATAGTCTGAAATTTCATTTTTTAGTTCCTTCAGAACTCTGGGGTGTATACCATCCGGTCCGGGTGATTTACTACTCTTCAGTTTGTCAATCAGGCCTACCACATCTTCTAGGTTCACCGTGATTTGATTCAGTCCATCTGAATCATTACCCATGAAAACCTTCTCCATTACGGGTACCTCCCCAACATCCTCTTCAGTAAACACCGAAGCAAAGAAAGCATTTAATCTTTCCGCGATGGCCTTATCTTCTCTAAGTGCCCCTTTAACCCCTCGATCATCTAATGGTCCAACTGACTCCCTCACAGGCTTTCTGCTTCAGATATATTTTTAAAAGTTTTTACTGTGAGTTTTTGCCTCTACAGCCAACTTCTTTTCAAATTCTCTCTTAGCCTGTCTTATCAATGTCTTACATTTAATTTGCCAATGTTTACGCTTTATCCTATTTTCTTCTGTTGGATCCTTCTTTCAATTTTTGAATGAAGATCTTTTGGCTAATATAGCTTCTTTCTCCTACCCTTTTAACCATGCCGTTAATCGTTTTGCCTTCTTTCCACCTTTCTTAATGTGTGGAATACATCTGAACTGTGCTTCTAGAATGGTATTTTTTAACAATGACCACGCCTCTTGGACATTTTTTTACTTTTGTAGCTGCTCCTTACAGTTTTTTTCTAACAATTTTTCTCATTTTATCAAAGTTTCCCTTTTGAAAGTTTAGCACGAGAGCCTTGGATTTGCACACTGTTCCTCTTCCAGTCATTAAATCAAATTTGATCATATTATGATCACTATTGCCAAGCGGCCCCACCACCGTTACCTCTCTCACCAAGTCCTGTGCTCCACTGAGAATTAGGTCTAAGATTGCTCCCTCTCTCGTCGGTTCCTGAACCAATTGCTCCATAAAGCTATCATTTATTCCATCCAGGAAAGTTATCTCTCTAGCGTGACCCGATGATACATTTACCCAGTCAATATTGGGGTAATTGAAGTCTCCACCAAAAATATCCGGAGCCTATGCAAAATACAACGATTAGGTAAGCACTGCTGAAAAACACGTTGTACAATATTATTTCAAATTTGATGTGTGTATTTTTCTAAATATACTTCACTTACTAACTTATTAAGGCCCGTTGTATACTGGCAGCACCAGTATACAACAAACGGGGGACAACCGTGCGGCAATGCAGGATCTCGGCGAGCAGCGCGGTGGCGCTGAATCTAGACGAATGTGGCAGCGTGGTGGCGCCCATAAAAACAGCGAACGGAGGAAGAGACTCGTTTGGTGAAGCAGCAACGCCGAACAAGTAGGCTATTGTATTGCTCTTATACGCCAGTAGAAGTACCTGAGCGGGACTTGCATGACAGTAAAACTTCGCCTTACTGAGGGAAGTATTTTTTCCACATACTACATGAGTATATAAAAAATGCAAAAATTATAAAAACAAAAAAAGACTGTTTAAGTTTAAATTTTATAGGACCAATGATTAAAGATGACCCAAAGTGCTGAAAATACAGGCATCAAATGCATGCAGACCACGGGTGTTATGACGATCCTTAATAAGTTAGTAAGTGAAGTATATTTAGAAAATACACACATCAATTTGAAATAATATTGTACAACGTGTTTTTCAGCAGTAATTGAAGTCTCCCATTATTACCGCACTACCAATTTGGTTAGCTTCCCTAAATTCTCTTAGCATTTCACTGTCCGTCTCACCATCCTGACCAAGTGGACGGTAGTATACCCCTATCACTATAGTTTTCCCCGACACACAAGGGATTTCTACCCATAAAGATTCAATTTTGTATTTAGTCTCATGCAGGATGTTTATCCTGTTGGACTCTATGCCATCCCGGACATAAAGCGCCACACCCTCCTCCCGAGTGCTCCTCTCTGTCATTGCGATATAATTTGTACCCCGGTATAGCACTGTCCCATTGGTTATCCTCTTTCCACCATGTCTCTGAGATGCCAATTAAGTCTATGTCATCATTCACTGCTATACATTCTAATTCTCCCATCTTACTTCTTAGACTTCTGGCATTAGCATACAAACATTTCAAAGTTTGTTTTTTGTTTGTATTTTCATTCTGCTTTTTAATTGTTAGGGATAAGTTAGAATTTTTTAGCTCAGGTGAGTTTTTAGTTACAAGCACTTGGACTACTTTTCTAATTATTGGAACCTCACTGTCGGGATGCCCTAATTCTAATGCATCATTAGTATCCTTTAAAGATACCTCTCTCCAAACCATGCGCTGCTGAGCGACTGTCGGCTTTCCCCTTTGTTCTAGTTTAAAAGCTGCTCTATCTCCACCCCCCAGCCCAAACTAAATCCCCCCCTACCTTTGTTGAAAAAGTTACGCCTGCCTCAGGCAGGCGTAACTTCCGTGCGCCGGCAGGCCATGCCCCAGCACAGGCGGCTGTGCCGGAGCACTCGACCCTGCCCCCGGACCGCCGCCACACCCCCAGACCGCTGCCACACCCCAGCCACGCCCCTTTTTGCAAGCCCCGGGACATATGCGCGTCCCAGGGCTTGTATGCGCCACCGAGCCTATGCAAAATAGGCTCAGCGCACGCAGGGGCAGATTTTCTCGGGTTACACGCATAGCCTTTGAAAATCTACCCCAAAGTCTGAAGTGACTTGCATAAGGTTGCAAGCAATGTCACTGGGAGAATTGGAATTAGAATCTGGCTTCCTGGTTCTCCGCCCTCTAACCACAAGGCTACTCCTCCACTCCACGGTAAACACACAGGAGGTAATTTGCCTGTAAAAGTAGTATATATATTGCAGCAATTTTCAAAAGTCCATTTACATACCTAAAACCTTTTGACAATTCAGCCCTATTGAGTGAATTTTCAAAGGAGTTATGCACGTATAAGTAGAAATTTTCAAAAGCCCATTTGTGTGTCTAAAACCCAGTTTTACTTGTGTAGATCCTTTAAAAATTATCTCCTTAGGCTTCTATGGGGAGGCCAGAGAAAAGGACCGTCCACATTTTTAGCTCAGTTGACTGTTAAATAAACAACAGATGGATTTTAGTGATGTTAAGCAGGTAGAATTAGCAAGATTGAGCAACCTATGAGCTATGATGGGTAAAGGACAGAGCACAGAGGTGATATCTCTGCTCCAGGAGTTTAAAGAAGGTGGAAGAAGAAGAACAGTAAGATGGCCAGAGATGAGTATTCACCAGGGAGGAAGCTGAGAGAGAGAAGAGGGACTTGATCTTCTCTAGTACATTTTTATCTGTTGAGATAATACATTCAGCACGTGCTGTGTGTTAGGCGTGAGTACTCCATTGAGACTCCTGAGATTCACAGGTTTGAGGCCTGCCATATTCATCTGAGGCAGATTTGGTGTGGAGAATTTTTGGCTCTGGAACCCTCTTCCCAAGAAGATTAGAAAGTGCGGGGGGTTGGCATCCTGGTCCAAAACAAAAATGTATTCACTTTAAGGATCTTTCTGTTTGCTGGTTATGTTTTGGAAGCTTTTTTTTTTTTTCTTCCTGCAGTGCTTGCATCCAATTCAGATTTGTTTCTCCTGTCTGGGAATTTTTCCCTAATCAAAACTTAGAATAACAAATAATGAATATTCTTCTGTTTTGTCCCATAATTCCTCCCCTGTACCCTTGACATAATTGTTTTTTCACGAGCAAACTCTTCATGCCAGTTAACTCTGCTTTAAACGTTTGTCCAAATTCATGGTATGATTCAGGATGCAGGGTTATTCTGGGTTGGGAAATAACTTTTTATTAAAACTAGGTAAAACAGGTGTAGGCTTTTTCCCTTCACTTCAAACATCCCTTTCTCTTACCTTTGTTAAGTTGATTTCCTTGATAACGCATTGGTTGTCATCAGATTTCCTTTTTGCCAGGAATGCTTTCCCAAAGGCTCCTTCTCCTATCATCTTAATAATATCATAGTTATCCATTACTGCTCAGCTTTCCAAAACACCTAAAATAAGGCAAAACAAACCTTCACTCAGAACAATGAACTAACAAAAGATTACAACGAGTTATGACAACTGCATTTTTGTCCACATATTCCTCCATTTAAAAGCTGAAACTCCAGAGGCTTGGCATTTCTGAGTTTCCACCCTTTTGGCAAGGATTACACCGTCCCACAATTGTGCGAGATACAGAAGATTAGAGATATTTCTGATTAGAAAAATAGCACACAGCATCTCTACATATTACATTTTCCATGGGTCTGAGTTGGTCACTGTGTATCACGCTGGAAAAAGCATATTTGCCATGGCATTTTGGGACATGTGGGGATAAGAGCTCAGTTCCACAGGTTCTCATCTCATTCCCCTTTAGAAAATTGTCCATTAGCAAATTGAATAAAAGTGATTTTGGGAGTTTCAGAATCAGAGCCATCCGCACAGGCAAATGCAGATCTCTACACTGTCCATCCTCTCTGCGGGTGGTGAAGGTGCGTGTTGAATAGGCTCAGCAGCGTGCGCAAGCCCCGGGACGCGCATAAGTCCCAGGGCTTTCCTGGGGGGCGTGTCAGGGGCCGTGTTGCGGCAGTGGCTTCATCCAGGGGGCGGGGACACGCGGGCATGGTTCCAGCGCGGGGTGTGTGGGCCGATGCACTCCGGAACTTCTCCTGGGCCAGGGGAATCGGCGCGCTGGCAGCTGGCGGTGCTCGCGAGTTACGCCTGCCTCAGGCAGCGTATACTTTTATAATAAAGGTTAGGGGGGGGTTTAGATAGGGCTTGGGATGAGTTAGATAGGGGAAGGGAGGGTGAAGGTGGGGGGAGGCGGCAGGAAAGTTCCCTCTGAGGCCGCTCCGATTTCGGAGCGGCCTCGAGGGAATGGGCAGCGCGTGCAGGGCTCGGCGCTCACAAGGTGCACAATGTTCACCCCCTTGTGTGCGCCAACCCCGGATTTTAAAGGCTACGCGCGTATCTAATTAAAATCCCGGCGTACTCTTGTTTTGTGCCGGGTGCGCAAACAAAAGTACGCACATCCGCATATTTTTTTGAAATCGGCCCCTCGTGGTCTGGGAGAGGAAATGGTGTGGAAGTGCACCCCGCTATCAGGGGAGCGAGGATTACTCACGCAGATGGCAATTTCCCCTGTCGTTTTGGATGAGCATTTCTACATAGTAGGATAACCCAAGTACTCTCCAGGGCAACTCATGCCAGCAGTATTCTGCTGTTCCAAGCCTTCCTATGCACTTCATCCAGTTCACCATACTTCTCTTTCAGTTTATCTAGTAAGTTAGTACATGATGGCAGAAAAAGATCAAAAGACCCATTCAGTCTGCCCTGTTATTTTCTATTAACATTGCTAAGGATGTATGCAGCTACCAAACAGAGGGGCCGGTGCAATATAAATCGCAGAAAGCAGGCGCGTGAAAAGGCGGCCATGCAATATCCAAATTAGGGAGTCGTGCTAGTAAGGAGGCTGCCAGTAGAACTCGGTGTTGGTTTTCATAACCGGCCGTCTGTCAGTAAATGAAAATGGCTGCCGATAAACTCGGCATTGAGCATGAATGGTTTGCTGACAGCAACCATTGCTATTGAGTTAAGAACATAAGAACATGCCATACTGGGTCAGACCAAGGGGTCCATCAAGCCCAGCATCCTGTTTCCAACAGTGGCCAATCCAGGCCATAAGAACCTGGCAAGTACCCAAAAACTAAGTCTATTCCATGTTACCATTGCTAGTAATAGCAGTGGCTATTTTTCTAAGTCAACTTAATTAATAGCAGGTAATGGCTCGGTTTGCGGTGATACACTGAAGCCCTACAGCTCTGATACTTGTAAAATATCAAGAAGACGACATGCGAGTGTTCTACAGTAGAGCATTCACAAGCTAAAGATTTCAATGTGTTGTCAACAATGATTCCAAGGCCCCTTTTCCAATGGAACCTAGTATTGTGTAAATATAATTAGAATTATTTTCCCTATATGCATTATTTCCCTAAATGACATATTTCATCTGTCATTTAAATGCCCAGTTCCCCAGTCTCACAATAACCTCAAAATCAGCTCATGTTTTAACTACTTTGAATATTTTGGTGTCATATGCAAATTAGAATAAAGGGAATAAAAGGGCAGATGATATGAACACACCTCGCTATAATGCATTAGGAAAAGCTAGCTCCCTCACAAAATAGACACTGTCAAGTGATATATATTAATTTGCTGTGCTTAAATGAACAGAAAACAGTATAATTGCTTATATGAGATAACATTGTTTTGAATATAGTGAAGAAACTGATAGCCATAATAAAGCTTAGTCACATAGTACAAGAAGCAATGACAGTTATATAAAAAAACTGCTTTTGACAGTTGCTTTTGACAGTTGCTTTTGACAGTTGCTTAAAGATGACAGTTGAAGTACTGAATATTGTTGTGTTTAGAAAAAGTTAAAGTATGTGAAGCTGTTTTTTTACCTAGATAAGCTGAAGAAAGATAAGGAAGCCTTACTAGCAAGCAGCAATAATGCAAATGTATATATGTGCCTTCTTACATGTATCTGCAGGGCCCCTTTACATACTCCTGCAGCTTAGAGAGAAAAAAAAATACCTTGTACTATTATAGCTAAATAATAGAAAACTACTTTGAAATACTTAATTGTTCTATGTAATTAATCCCACCCACAGGGCATACTCTCCTTAAGGGATTTAAGGTGGACCAGGAATCTAGCCTGGTCCTGCACAGGTAAATAGGGCAACACTATCTCACATACACCTCCCCTCAGCTTGGACCCATCATGCCAAGTGTCCCTACTCCCTCCTGGATCCCATCCAGGAGAGTCCAAGATGTCCCATTCCCCTTCCTCTGGCTTCCCACCAGCTACGCTTGGGAATGGGACCTAGTGACAGGTTCACCCTCATCTCATTTTATCAAAAAGTTTCCCTTTTGAAAGTTTAGTGCTAGAGCCATGGATATACTTACTGTCCCCCTTCCAGTCATTAATTCAAATTTGATCATGTTAAGATCACTATTGCCAGGCAGTCCCACCATTACCTCTCTCATCAAATCCTGTGCTCCACTGAGAATTAGATCTAAAATTGCTCCCTCTCTTGTCAGTTCCTAAAGTAATTGTGCAGTAAAACTGCCGTTTATTCCATTCAGGATCTTTCTCTCTCTAGCATGTCCTGATGTTACATTTATCCAGTCAATATTGGGGTAATTGAAATCTCCCATTATTACTGCACTACCAATTTGGTTAGCTTCCCTAATTTCTCTTAGCATTTCACTGTCAGTCTCACCATCTTGACCAGGTGGATAGTAATATACTCCTATCTAGGGATGTGAATCAGTACCGGACTCGTTTCCGGTATTGGGTTCGGGTAAAAAACCGCGGGAAATCTTCATTCCCACGGTTCTTGTCGGCTGTCTTCTGCCAAAAAAAAAAAGCCCCGCCCGACCCCTTAAATTTAATTATTTTGAATCCTCCACCCTCCCGACCCCGCCAAAACTTTTTTAGAGTACCTGGTGGTCCAGCGGGGGTCCGGGAGTGATCTCCCGCTCTCGGTCCGTCGGCTGCCAGTAAACAAAATGGCGCCGATGGCCATCCATTGCTCCTACCATGTGACAGGGGCTGGCCAATGGCACAGATAGCCCCTGTCACATGGTAAGGGCAAAGGGCCATCGGCGCCATTTTGATTAGTGACAGCCAATGGCCGGAGATCGCTCCCGGGACCCCCGCTGGACCACTAGGTACTTTTAAAAAGTTTGGGGGGGTTTCGAAATTAATCATGGGGTTTTCCTATCGCTATCAGGGACCCCCCGATATTTGACGAGTTTGAAAATATCATACGATATTTTCAATCGTCAGATAAACGATTCACATCCCTACTCCTATCACTACAGTCTTCCCCAACACACAAGGGATTTCTAACCATAAAGATTCAATTGTGCATTTAGTCTCATGCAGGATCTTTATCCTGTTGGACTCTATGCTGTCCCGGACATAAAGCGCCAAGCAGCCACCAAGTTGCCCCTCTCTGTCAATGAGATATAGTTTGTACCCCGGTATAACACTGTCCCATTGGTTATCCTCTTTCCACCATGTCTCTGAGATGCAAATTAAGACTATGAGATAATTTACTGCTATACACTAACTCTCCCATTTTACTTCTTAGACTTCTGGCATTAGTATACAAACATTTCAAAATGTGTTTTTTGTTTGTATTAACATTCAGATTTTCAGTTAACAGGGATAATTTGGAATCTTTTTGCTCAGCTGATTCTTTACTTATAGGCACTTGGACTACTTTTCTTATTATTGGAACCTCTCTGTCGGGATGCCCTAACTCTAATGCTTCATTAGTATCCTTCAAAGGTACCTCCCTCTGAACCATGCACTGCTGAGCAACTGTCAGCATTCCCCTTTGTTCTAGTTTAAAAGCTGCTCTATCTCCGTTTTTGAGGTTAGTGCCAGCAGTCTGGTTCCACCCTGATTAAGGTGGAGCCCATCCCTTCAGAAAAGACTCCCCCTTCCCAAAAAGGTTCCCCAGTTCCTTACAAAACTGAATCCCTCTTCCTTGCACCATCGTCTCATCCACACATTGAGACTAGGGAGCTCTGCCTGCCTCTGGGGACCTGCGCATGGAACAGGAAGCATTTCAGAGAACGCTACCCTGGAGGTTCTGTATTTCAGCTTTCTACCTAAGAGCCTAAATTTGGCTTCCAGAATCTCCCTCCCACATTTTCCTATGTTGTTGGTGCCTACATGTACCACGACAGCCAGCTCCTCCCCATTACTGTCTATAATCCTATCTAGGTGATGTGTGAGGTCCACCACCTTCACACCAGGCAATCCTCATGCCCACCAACCATCCAGCTATCTAGTTGCTCCATGAAGCGGTCATTTATATTATCTAAAAATGTTATCTGCTCTTATAGTTTGATTCTTTACATCATACTCTTCATATCTCCAAGTAGTGACTATTTGAACACTATCAACACCTCCTCTCTGAACTCATAGGCAAGTGTCTCTGTGGTGACATATACCTCACTAGTAAGGTACATTGTAAGAGCCCCTTATACAGTGCCTTGCAAAAGTCTTCACAGCCTTGTACATTTTTCACATTTTGCTGCCTTAAAAATAGAAATAAAAATGCATTAAAGTAGCAATTTGTATTCCTGATCTACATAACATACGCTACACTTTCACTGTGAAAGAACAATTATAGAAATATTACAAAAGTAATTAAGAATTTAAAAAAAAATCTTAATTGCATGTCTTCACGCCCTGACATAGAAAACACGAATTAGATCCAGTTCAAACAATTTCCTTTACAAGGCCCATATAACGTTAAATAGAGCCCAACTGTATCCAATCGAAGTAGTTATATCACTATGAACGCAGATTTTTCGGAGTTCTCTTCTGAAGACATCCAGGACTCAAGGTCAGAATACCTGAGATTAATAGGCTGATGTAGAAAGGTGCGTTCAGTTGAATGCCCCTTTCTTCCTGCACATTTTCTGTGCCCAAAACTTACTGATGATGCAGCAAAGAGTTTTGTGCTGAAAATACATGCTCCTAAACGAAAGTTCTACTTAATGCCCTTGCATGGAAATCTCACGTAAATAAAGGCATTAAGTAGTACTCCCCAATGCAGAGAGACTGCATTTGGCCAGCGCATCTTTCTTAGCACTGGAAACTTAACCCCTGGTTCAGAGCTGGAGTTACGTTTGCAGTGCTACTGTGCTGCAACTTAAAACCCTTAAAAAAAGTGAAAAAAGTCTGGAACATTTAGCTAGATAAGTACTGATTTATCTGGGTAAGCGGCAGCAGCAGCCGCCATCGCTGACTTATCCAGCTATCTGGCAGTGGCTCGTCCACTGCCAGATAACCAAATAAATCAGTACTTATCCACCACTAACCCAGATAATTGCTGCCACTATCTGTCATGGATGCCTCCCCCCACCTTCCTGAGTTAAAATGCGCGTTCTGCCTATGCTGAATGCACGTTAAAATTAATGCATGTTTTTTCAACTCCCGTTAGCATTTGCACAACATTAGTCTTCTGCATTGTGAATTTAAAGAAACATTTAGTCTGAGTATTAAGAATATGTGCTGAAAACCAGCTCACAATTTCTGAACGCTCAGATTATTGCATTGGCCTGTAAGCAAGGGTTTGGAGCTTGCAACAGCCGTGAGGGGCTCTGAACAGGAACCTGGTGTTGATTCCTAGTGAAGGAGTATTCTCCATCCTCCATATTCCCATAGAGATTGCACCCCAAACCTGTGAGAGAAGTAAATCTGCATTCAGGAGCATTTCAGGCCTCTAAGAGTGTTGAAGAAGAGCTGAAAAGGTTCTGCACGAGCTTTGGCCAGCATAAATTGGAAAAGATTCCAAAGGGGAAATCTCTTTAATGCGGAGTGATCACACTCTGGTGCACGGAAGCCACCCTATGGATTCAGAGAAGAAGGACAAAATCACCAGTACCAACAAGGGGAGTCAACATATAGGAGATCCCCAGGGAGAAGCCTGATAAGGAGTCAGATGAAGGCTTTGAAAGCTAATGAACTGTATTCTGTGAATGTTCGATTTTGCTCTGCTCTGGACCCAAAGAACGTGTACATTTTGTCATATCATTACCATTTGACAAGTACCTCAAATAAACTTTATTTTTGGAAGATCTCCAAACTGTTGTAAATGTGTTTTGTTTTATTTTTTCCTAAGATCCACAGCCTTAAGGGCCCTGAAACAAGTTTTCCCCCCTGTCAGAAAAAAACCCAGAATACCAGCATCTCCCCTTTGTGCCCTTCTGTCCGAATCAGAGGTGAAGGGCATGGGGGGTGGGGGGGGGGGGGAGATACATGAATATCCTAACTGCATTTTGGCATTTTAATATCACAGTAAAATATTAAGTCATTTATTTCACAACACATTTATCCCTTTGATGTACACTATACTTATCTTTAATCTCTTATAAAGAAATTATTTTTCAAATCATTTGAATCAGCTGACTAATAAAATGAAATAATTCTAAAAACCAAGGTAATACCCATAACAAAGAAGTGCCCTGGTGCCAAAGTCCAATAATAAATAGGTCTTCCTAAGCAGCTTAAGGGTCCATATACTAACCAGCATTAAAATCAGCATGATAACAAGCATTACTTACTCGTTGTAACGTTGGCATTACATTGGGCTTTAATGCACAATACACAAGCTATGTCTATTTACTTATTTACAATATTACTACCCTTAACATAAGGCTTGGGGGTAACCTGCATGGAGTGGCAGTTACTACCATAAGAAGCTTGCTGGGCAGATTGCAGGGACCATTTGGTCTTTTTCTGCATCATTACTATGTTATTTATTTAGAAATATTTATTGGCCACACACTCCAATGGTTGTGGTTGCTACGCAGAATGCAGCAATATTACCATGTCTGTATTAAAGACTGTGTGGTCATTATAAAACAGGCCACAATCATATCAGGTTTTTCTATCTAACCAACCCCACCACTAAAAGACTGTCTCTCCCTCCCCCAAGCCCCCTCCTGAAAAATGTAGGCCAACTATGCACCCCTCCCATCGAAAGATGTGAGCCCATTGTGCCCCCCCCCCCCCCCCCCCGATCATCTGACTTCCCTAGAGTTGTGACCCTTATGCAACTTCCCTGAAAGACCAGGGCTCATTGTTGAACATTATGGATCTCTCAACCCACCCAAGAGTTGTAGACCCATACCCAAAAAAATGCATCCCATACAAGTTGCCTCTTCCCACCTCACCTCCCATAGGCCTTCCTCCCCACGCCACCTATAAGAGTCTCAGACCCCTAATTCAGCCCCTTTACCTACCCCCAACCCCTCCTCAAGGCTCACAATGGCCTTTGCGGCCCAGGACTCCCCCCCCCCCACACTTTACTTTTAGTGAAGCTCTCAGGAATTTTCATAGGCAGGAGGGAGCCAGTTTCTCTTCTGCCAGGTGTGGTACCAAATTCAAAATGGTGCTGCAGACTCTCTGACCCAAACAGCTAAGCACATATCAATCTGTGTGAGGGGGCAGATGCTGGTAAGCAATCTGGGCACATCATCCAGCTGTGAGACTTGGAGAGGAATTTTGGATTTAATTACTCACATTTCCAAATTCAAGCTCAAATTACTCACATTTCCAAATTCAAGCTCAAAGTCTCCCTGCCGGCCCTCTGGGCTCTGACGTCAGGGGGAGGAGCGACCTCAGACGCCCTTATCATCGGCGTCTGGATGGTGAGGAGTGCTGCTGCTTGAATTACCTGTCGGAGGTAGCTGTATACATTTGGAAATGTATACAGAAGTACAAATACCATTAATAGCTAGGATATATTATATTTCCTATCCTGCAACTTCTATAGGTATTGAAGATCAGAATCAGGGAGAGCAAAAGGAAGATACAAATTTATCAGAATTACTAGAGAAGTCATCTGATATGGAGATTAAAACGAGGGCTACTTTAATTGTGCAATTTATAGCTATGTCTCAGAGAGATTCAATACTTAAGACTATACTTTAAATATCAAAATGTTAATTTTCCTGGTCTTCCTATTAGAATCTTCCCCGACATATCCTTCAACACTCAATTAAGAAGAAGAGAGTTTCTTTTAATGAGAGATAGAGTCATACAGCGGGGTGCCAAGTTTATTCTACGTTTCCATGTCGTTGTATTATAATACATCAGAATGAAAGATATGTCTTTAATGCGCCTGATCAACTGCGCTCGTACCTGGACTCAAACTCCAATTATCTCCTTAGTTAATAATGGGGGGAGGAATAGATGTTTATGGTTCGGACACAAATGTTTGAATGTTTGAATTACTTTAGTAATCTGCTCTTTTTTCTTTTGCCAGTATCTTTAATTTCTGATAAAATATTATTCTAGGTTTCACAGCGATTATCTGTAATGTTTTCTTTTCAACTGTTTTATAACTTATAAGCATCTTGATAAATGCTGTGTAATATCCTTTGGAAAATGAAAATGTTCAATAAAAAAAAAAAAAAAAAAAGAAATTGCTGAAAATGGAATCGTAATGGATAGAAGCGATATGTTTAATTTTGCCTTTTGAAAGTAAAAAATAAACAGCGTTTTGCTAGTCTGTGTTCCATTTTTTGGACCTAAAAGTAATAAAACCCAAATAAAAGCGTTTGGAAAGAAGTTGGTCAGCTTCACTCTCAGCTTTGCAAGATTTCATGTATTTTGTTGGAAGCAGAGAACCTTGTTTTGAATGTTGTTTGCCTCTATTTTTCCTCTTCCTGGTTAGATTTAATGCGTATGTTGTAGCAAGGATGGATTAAGAGAAGTTGTGTGCTACCACGGCCACGCCAACCCCACTTCCTGTCACAGTATCTACCTTATAAATGGGCTCTGACAGACGGCCCGCAAATGCGCAGTAGAGAGCAACTCTACCGCGCATGCGCATGCGAGAGAGCACGTCGATCAGAGCAGAGCGGCACCGGGAGGAAATGGAGCCGTGTGAGGGCTATGGCGAGGCGCGCACGCGTGCATGAGAGAGAGAGAGAGACCCGCGGCTCTGACGGACGGAGAGAGAGCACGTCGGTCAGAGCGGAGAGGCGCCGGGAGGAAATGGAGCCATCTGAGGGCTTTGGCGAGGCACATGCGCGCACGAGAGAGAGAGAGACCCACGGCTCTGACAGACATGCATGCAAGATGAGTGCAAAGGGACAGAGGGTGGAGGGGGAAGAGGATAGTAAGAAGAAAGGGGAGGGCCAGAAGAGGAGAAGTGGGAGAATAAGGAAGAGAAGGGTGCTGAGCAAGTGAGGGAAAGGGGAGTGTAATGAAGAATGAGGGGAGAGGGGGCTGCAGGCGAGGACCTGTGGAAGAAAGGAGGAACATTGGGAGAAGGAGAGATGAGGAGGAGCAGTGGGAAGGTGGGAGGGGGTTGGGGAGGTGGGGTAGCAGGACAGTAAGAGGGGAGGGGAGCTGGAGGAGGGAGCATTGAGTGCAAGGGGGGTGCAAAGGGAGAAAGGGTGGAGGGGGAAGAGGATAGTAAGAGGAAAGGGGAGGGCCAGAGGAGGAGGAGTGGGAGAATAAGGAAGAGTGAGGAGCAGTGAGGGAAAGGGGAGTGTAATGGAAAAATGAGGGGAGAGGGGGGCTGCAGGGGAGGACCTGTGGAAGAAAGGAGAAACATTGGGAGAATGAGAGATGAGGAGGAGCAGTGGGAAAGTGAAAGGGGGAGGGAGCATTGAGTGCAAGGGGAGGGCAAAGGGAGAGAAGGTGGAGGGGGAAAGAGTACACATCCGGACACCTCCACACACAACACTTAGCTGGCATTTGGAACAAACATCTCGCCCGTTTAACAGGCTTAACGGCTTGTACATATTATAATTGGGGTAGTTGCGGCCTTAATTTGACCCTACTCCCTCCAGGCATGAGCGGGGTAACTGCCCCATCTGATCCCTCCAAAACGCTCTTAATCCATCACTGCATTGAGCTGGAAAGGAAACAGAAAGCTATTGTCAAAATCAATTATGCAAACTGAGACCTAAAGGGTTGTTGGTCTATGTACAGCATAAGTGTGCTGTATATCATTTCTGCATGAGAGTAACCTGTACAGAATGTTAAGTTACAACCCTAACCACCTTGCTAGACAGACTGGATGGCTCTTTTTGGTTTTTATATACAGGCAATTACCTGTATTTCTATAGGACTAGGGGTTTTTTATAGTCTTTTTTTTTCTGTTGATTGTTGTATTTTTATTCCATTAGTTCAATTTATCACTCAAACATTTATCAGTATAGAATCTTGTAATGAAATTACTCGCCTATAATCACAGCTTCAGTGCAAACATATACATGCAACTTTCTTCAGATCCATACTTTCATTCCTAAACTTTTAATGGTGCAAATCATATTTAAGCAGGGAGCTACCAACTGCTCCTGAATGTCCTGTGGACATTGAATTACCTATCGGAGCAGCGTCTGCTACCTCCGATAGGTAATTCAGGGAGCAGCACTCCTCACCATCCAGACGCCGATGATAAGGGCGTCTGAGGTCGCTCCTCCCACTGACGTCAGAGCCCAGAGGGCCGGCAGGGAGACCAGGAAGTAACAGCAACGAAGCAATTCAGTAGCGTCAGCCGCTCCAACAAAGAAAAAAGAACTTGATCAGTCCCAGCAGGAAATGTTTTTAAAGTGGAGCAGCGTCTGCTACCTCCGATAGGTAATTCAAGCAGCAGCCATTTTCAGCAATTCCTTATCGTTAGCTCTAAAATCCGCATTCGCCTAATACTAGGAAGAACTTTCTAAAAATGTAAACATCTTAATTTTGATGTTCATCTGCATGCTTTAGTTTATTGCCGTTAATAGCATAACATATAATAAATAATATTAAAATCCTGACAAAGTGAGAGCGGTGCAAGTGATAACCTCTGCCGCAAATCCCGCTCCCATCATCCCTCCGACCCCGCCCTCCTCTTACTTCCCGTTACCATGGAGACAGGACGCTGAACAAACACAGCTCGAGCCGCTCGGCGCCTTCTCTTCCGGTCCGGAGCCCGACTCCTTAGCAAGCTACATGTACAGGGCTGGCATTTTTTGTCCGAGAAGCCGCCTCATAGCTTCAGAATTGTACGCGCGTTACCGAAATTTAACCTTACTCCCTTGAGCAAGAGGTGCGAACGTAGGCTGCCCGGGCTGCCGCTTTACTCATCAGATCTTCCCGGAAGCCACGGGATGCAAAGTGGGCACCGCAGCATGCTGGGAGGTGTAGTTCAACTTAAAAATAACCTGTTAAACAAGCAAACCCTAAGTTTTGATTACAAAAAAAAAATCTGGATGTTTACATTGATGTGGCGCATGCTGTTAAGTTTTTCCAGCAAAAGCTAGGTGGTGTTGAAATTGTACACCTTTAACAAAAAATGATAAAGGGGTGGTAGGAGGACCTGTCCAGTGATACCTACCAAGGCCATGTTCGACGTTACTGTGTTCCTTTGCTAGTACACCTGCCTGATCACTCTGCACTCAGGTGCCGTTTAGCAGCTAGACCAAGCCAGCATCCTCACGACTGCAGCAGAGAGAAAACAAAGCACCTTGTTTTGTGGAGTGGTTGAGAACGAAGAGCATTAGATTGTAAGCCCTCTGGGGATAGGGAAATACCTACAGTACCTGAATGTAAATTGATGTGATGTATCAGAGTGATGTCAGTATATAAAAATAAAAAATAGTGAGCTCTGCCCGTAAACTATAAAGTCTATTGAACCTTTCCTACCTGCATCTTTTCTTACATACCACCACACAGGCTGTAGGCACCTAGACAAGAAGAATATAACTACAAAATAAATGTATTTAAACCATATGATAACAGGAAAGAACCCAAAGGCCCAACTGATTTACCTAAGCATTCTAGAAAAGTGAGGGAATATAAGAGAAGAATTCCAAGAGTAGGTAAAATGTTGAACAGAACCAGACCCAAAAGAGATTATTTCAGTTCGCGCTCCTGGTAATGCATAGACCTACTCAGGTAATCTAACTTTGTAGATGAGGCAATGGAGAGTAAAATGGCTCGCCAAGGTCACAAGGACTTGAACCCTGCCGGGGAGGGAGGTGGCTCGTGAGTGACGCCGGCCGCCCATTTCACATTCCCCTGACTACGCCATGAATAACCTACCTCCATGGTGGACGTGTAGGAGCTATCTTAGGGGGGGGGGGGGGGGGGGGAGGCCTGCGGACCCCTTGCTGGCCCGCAGCCCCCTTTCCTTGGCCGCTTGCCCACTCCCCGCTTGCCCCTTTCCCCCTCCTTCTTGCTGGTTACACCAGGACCTGTTCCCGCCCTCATCAAAGCGGGCTCTCTGTTGTGGAGAGCCCCTCTGGCAGTTCCTCCTGGAGGATAGACCGCCCTCCCTCGCCCCCTCAAGGCTCTGGCCCGCTCTGCTGGGTGCCGGGCCACCCGGGGCAGGGGTAGAGGGAGGCAGAGGAGAAAGGAGAGGGGGAGGAGAAATAGGAGTTTTAGGGATGGGTGTCGAGGGAAGAGGGGAAAGGAAAGGAGGAACAGGTGTTTTTGGGACCGGGGCAGACAGGAAATGAGCGGGGCAGAATGCCATCTCCGAAGGGGGGGGGGGGGAGGGGAGGGGAGGGGGAGAGGAGGAAGAGGTTCCTCCGGGAGCAGGCCGGCGGGCTCTGTTCCCCGGTGAGGACCCCATGGAGACGGGGCCTCTTCCGGAGGTGGAAGCCCAGCCAGACCTAACTCCCGCAGGATGAAAGGAAGGGGGGTTTGGGAGAGTTGTTCCCCTACGGCCTGGAGTCTTCAGCACCTGCCCGGCCTTCCTCCATGTGTAAGGAAGGAGGATGGGGAGTTGAGGTGGAATCAGTGGGCTTGGGGGGTGGTGGCGGCGGGGGGGACACTCCTCGGCCGGGGGTGGCGGCTCACCTGCCTCCTGATCAGGAGGGGCGGGGAAGGGCAGACCTCCAGAGAGACGGCCGCATTCTTTGCAGGGGAGGTGGATGATGCTAACTGACCCTCTCCCTCGGATCCCGCCAGATGGACCCCATACTTCTTCCCTGCCCTGTGGGGAGCGCCTGCACAGGCCCTTGGGGCTAATCCCCGGGGCTAGGTCCGGCTCCCCACCCGGATCGCCGGGGCGAGGCTCTGTGGGCCCGTCCCCTCCACCCACGGCGTCGACCGCTTCTTCGGCTGGCGGTGGACTCGGGGCTGCCACGGGCGCCTCATGGGCAGGGTGGGAGTCCCCGATGCTAGCTGCGGGTGGAGTGGAGAGAAGAGGAGAGGAAGGGCTTCGATCCCCGGCCGGGCCCCTCCTCGTCTGAGGCGGCGGCCACAGGATCGTCGCCCCATGGCACTCCCTGCACGAGTTTCCTCCTCTTCTTGCTCAGAAGGGAGGGGCCGACTCGCTCCGGCTGCGGAGTGGGGAGAGGAGGCGAAGAAAGGGCCTCCATCTCTTCTGGCACGCTCGCGCTATCCTTGCCCTCGAGGGGCGAGGGCATCTCTTCATCCTCCCCTCCCACCTCCGCAAAAAGAATTGGGGAGGGGGCGGCGGGAAGTTAGAGGCGAGGGGTGGCCCTAGTTCCCTGTCTTCGGGGCCAGTCTCCCTCGCCTCACGCTGTCTCTGATCTATAATGATGACAGGGAGCTCAGGCAACAGAGGGGACCATGGCTCAGGGGCAACTGCAGTTTCATCGGCGCCCCCTATGAAGGGTGCCAGCATGGGGTCAGGGCGTCGGTGACCCCACACTGGCCACCTTGCCCGGTTGATCCCCCTCCAGAGGCTGCCGCCTTCCCGGCCCTGGCTCGCTCCTTCTCCCTCTTGCACTGCCTCTTGGTGAGGGGCACAGTTTCGGGGGGGGGGGGGGGAGGAAATCAGGGCGGTGGAGCCTTGCTGTTCCTACAGGGCAGGCGTGGGCATTGTCCCACCCCAGGACGCCCTCGGGGGATCCACAGCCTTGGACCCCTCGACGACAGAGGGATCCTGCTCTGAGGGGGGTGGAGGCACCAAGGGGCCCGGCCCGAAGGAGGCGCCCAACCCTCCCCGCTGTTGCTGGAAGAGGAGGCTGGGGTACAGCCTGCGGGAGTGCCCCAGCCCGCGGCAATGATAAAACCGCACCTTCTCCGCGGTCCAGAAGATCTTGAAGGAGACCCCCTGGAAGGTGACCACCTTCCACCCCTCAGTCTTCCCCCCTCCTCCGGCAGACGCAGCCATGCCTGACGTTGGAAGGAGAAGACGTGCCGCAGCTCCCGCTCCCAGTGGCTTGCTGGGATGGGGTTCGTAAAGGCCCCCAGGCCACCGAAGTGAAGCTTAAGGAAGGAGTCTGGTAGGTGGGGTGGGGCATTTGAGAAAACGACCCACGTGCCCTGCCTCACAATGGGCTCCACCTGGTGGATTACCCCCCTTCACGACGCCTTGTGGACCAACGCGAGGGACCGGAACGAACAGCAAGGCCTTGCCATGTATCCTCCCCGCCCTCTTTTGGCCTGACCAATTTGGCAAGGGCGGCCGAATAGGGGAGGGGGTCCGGGGTAGCCAGCATGTGGCACCGCATGTCATGCCGGAGGAGCCGGCTGCCAATGAATAGAGGTCCGTCGATGGCACGGACCCCTTGCCGGCACTCACGCCCTTGGCAGCGGCGGAGGTTATGTCAATGGCCGCAGTGGCAAGGTTGCCAGTGACATCAGCTGTAGTGGTGGTGGTGGGTGCGCAGAGGCAGGCTTGGCAGGGCCGGAGTCCGCGCCGGGGGCGCCAGTCGCAGCAGCCTTGCCCAGCCATGTCCTGGGTGCCGTAGGGGGTTTAAAGAGGTAAGGGATGGGAGGGGGAGGAGAGGCGGGCAGCGCCGCTGGAAGAGGGGAGGGGCGATGTGCCTCATCTTCCTCACCCTCTTGCTGGCGGGCTTCGTGACAGAGTCTGCTGGCCTGGGGCGGGGCTTGCACCCGTGGCAGTGGGAGGGCCCTCCCCCTCCCTTTCCGGCCTGGGAGGTGGTAAAGAGGGTTTGCACACCACCCTCCCCTCAGTAAGAGCGAGAAGGGCGGTGGTGGCTGGAGGGGTGCTCTCCTGCACTTTGGCTCCTAAAAAGAACAGGCAGCCGTACTTAATTGAGTGGCCTGGGAACAGAAAACAAAAAGGGCAAGGTAAGGGGTAGGCTGGGTGAGGCTGTCCCTTAGGGAGGGGAAGGTTAAAAACAAAAAAGGAGGCTCTCTCTGAGGCTGTTATTTACCCAAAACTATTATCACACAGAGTCAATACAGTAACCCAGAAAACAACTGGAAGCAATGAGGGAAACGCCCCAGAAAGGAAAAGGGAGGAAGGCACCTTGAGCCAAAAGAATAAGTAGGAAAGAAGAGGGAAGGGGAGAGAGAAATAGAAGAAAAACACCTTCAGGGAGAAAAAATTCCCTAAAGGGAGCAGAAAAAAAAATCCTTTCCCTGCTTTGCCTTTTCAGGGGGGGGGGGGGGGGGGGGGTTAGCACACACAGGCTCCAGTTCTTAGGGGCGAACAGAAAAAAACGTAAAAGAAACTGAAACTAAAGGGAAAGGGCCAAGCTAGCAGCTGGGGCGGGGCAGGGGCTGCAGGCCGCTGCTCCCAATCGACTAATTAATTGGACAGAGTGCCTGCAGCAGGGGGAAGGGACGGAAGCAGAGTAAGGACAAACTGAAAACTTAAATGGCAGACGAAAGAAATCAAAAGAAGGCAAAAACTCAAATCCAGGAAAACCAACAAAAAAGGCAACGCGGGCACAAGGGACACAAGTAATTGCGAAATGAAAAGTAGTGGATGGGGGAGAAGGAAGGAACCACCTTTGGTGGGGTGGCTCTCTCTTGTTCCCCCTTACCTCTGGGCCTCCCATCTGTGCGCTTCCCTGCAGAACCTGCTGCCTCTGCTCTGACAGCAGAGGGGCAGGGGAGAGGTCCTCTTTAGAAGAGGGGGGCAGCATCTGGAAGGGAAAAGAGAGAGAGAGGGGAGTAAGTGGAGGAGAAACAGACAGGGGGCTAAACTAAAGCCTAAGCTAGAAAAGGAAGGGAGGGAAGAGCTGCAGCACTTGTGTGCGGGTGGTATGGAGGGAAAGGAAGGGAAGAAGGTGCTGTTCCTCAGGGGAGGGTCTGATGGTGGCCCTGCAGGGCTGGACAGCGGTTGGAGGCAGACGGTGGATGCCGGAACACAGCAGCAGCAGCTGGGGGACCTGTTGTGGAAGTTCCCCAGGGAAGGAATGCAGCAGAAGAGGAAGAAGCACCAGAGGAGGATAGGAAGGCTCATCTGCATACTACTCTGCTCCCAGCATCCCCCGGGAGAGGAGCCCAGAAGTCACTGCAAGTGATCCAGGGATTGACTTCCATAGCCCCAGCTTCCAGAGGCCCCGCACCCTTTGCAGTAGAGAAGGACTGGAAGCGCGTGCCGAATCTCAAACCCTTCCATTAACTGAGTGAAGATTAATTTAACTGTGGTTAAAGAGGAGTGGTAAGTATAGCTTTCAGAAATTTTTGGGCTTATAAAAGTTTGGTGAAAGGTGAAATTAAGGGATATATTCATTAGAGTTTGTGTGTGTCTGAGGTAATAAGCAAGCCAGAGATAGTTAATTCTAGTGTCTGTCTTTCCCACCCACTCAACCCTTGATTTTTAGGCACGAGACACTTTCTCATTAAAAATCAATCAGGGTTTTATCTAAATCATACTATTGTACCAGCCCTTATTGAAAGTTTAATCATCCCCTTGTAGGACACTAGCTGATTAATAGTAAATTCACCTGTAAATTTAAACTTCTCTCATTTCCAACTCCCTTAGTATCCTAAACTTAAGTAGGAACTCAATAAAACTAAGATGAAGGCAGCAGTCCAGCAGCAAGAGGGGGGCTTTCCAGTCTTTTGCATTGAGTGTCACAAGTATAATTTTTTACCTGCTGGTGAGAGATTGTATGTGTGCACTCGGTGCAAAGAGCTCCTGGGTCTCAGGGAACGAGTCCGATCTCTGGAGGCTAGAGTAGCAGACTTGGAGGAGCGAGTGAGACAGAGGTACATTGATGAGACCTTCAGGGACATAGTAGCCAAGTCCCAAATCCAGTCTGGCAGAAAGGTCTCCAAGTAGGAGAACATCACTTTCTGCTACACCAGGGTGATCCTGTAGCAAGGACCTGCTCTCCAAGTGATGTATTGTCCTCTTGCACTGAGGACAAGTCTCCCAGGGATTCTGCCCAGGAGGAAGGGATAGGCCAGCCATCATAGTTGGTGTTCGATTATTAGAAATGTAGATAGCAGGGTGGCTGGTGGTCATGAGGACCGCCTGGTAACTTGCTTGCCTGGTACGAAGGTGCGTCACCTAGATAGGATTATAGACAGTGCTGGGGAGGAGCCGGCTGTCATGGTACATGTGGGCACCAATGACATAGGAAAATGATGGGAGAGAGGTTTCTGGAAGCCAAAATTTAGGATTTTAGGTAGGAAGCTAAATCCAGACTACTGCGGGGGGCATTCTCTGAAATGCTTCCTGTTCCACGTGCAGGTCCCCAGCGGCAGGCAGAGCTCCAGAGTTTCAATGCGGGGATGAGACGATGGTGCAGGGAAGAGGGATTCAGCTTTGTAGGAACTGAGGAAACTTTTGGGGAAAGGGAGGACTTTTCCCGAAAGGATGGGCTCCACCTTAACCAGAGTGGAACCATGATTGCTGGCCCCTAACTTTCAAAAAGGAGATTAAAAGCTGCTCAAACTAGAACAAGGGGGGAAGCTGACAGTCCACTTAGCGGTGATGGTTCGGAGAAAGAAATGTATCCTTGAAGGGCTTACTAATGAAACAGGAGAGTTAGGGCATCCCAACAGAGAGGTTTTCATTAAAAGCAAACATAGTCCATAGTGTCTCTATAGTAAAAATCACCAAAGCTAATGATTTCCGAATGATCCCAAACAACTGAAAGCAGGTTGTTAAAAACAAAACAAGACACCACACTTTTGAAATGTCTGTATGCCAATGCCAGAAGTCTAAGAAGTAAGATGGGAGAGTAGAGTGTTTTAGCAGCAAATGATGAGATTGACATAATTGGCATCACAGAAAACTTGTGGAAGGAGGATAACCACTGGGACCGTGCTATATCAGGGTACAAATATCGCAATGATAGGGAGGATCAACTTGGTGGGGGTGTGGCACTTTGTCTGGGAGGGTATAGAGTCCAATAGGATAAAGATTATACAAGAGACTAAATGCTCAGTAGAATCTATATGGGTAAGAATATAGTGACAGGAGTTACTACCGTCCACCTGGACAAAATGGTCAGACAGATGATGAAATGCTAAGAAAAATCAGGGAAGCAAACCAATTGGCAGTGTAATAATAATGGGAGATTTCAATTACCAACAACAAACAGTGCAAGAAACAACTTTAAGATCCACCTTCAATATTCAAATAGTATTTAATTGTTATTTTCACTCAATATATGGTTTATAATCAGCAACTCCACATAAATTGCAGGATTATTTATATAATAATTTATATAAGTCCTGGGGGACTTATATAAATAATCCTGCAATTTATGTGGAGTTGCAGATATATAAACCCATATATGAGTGAAAAATAACAATTAAATACTATTTGAATATTGAAGGTGGATCTTTAAAGTTGTTTTCTTGCACTGTTGTTTGTTGATACATGCTTATGTGCAAGGTTTGCTTCGTGGTTTGGATGAAGATTTCAATTACCCCAATATTGACTGGGTAAATGTAACATCAGGACTTGCTAGAGACAAAGTTCCTGGATGTAATAAATGATTGCTTCATGGAGCAATTGGTTCAGGAACTAACAAGAGAAGGAGCTATTTTAGATTTAATTCTTAGTGGAACGCAGGATTTGGTGAGAGAGGTTACGGTGGTGGGGCCCACTTGGCAAACAGTGATAATAACATTATCAAATTTAACTAATAACCGGAAGGGGGACAATAAGTAAATCTGCAGCTCTAACACTAAACTTTCAAAAGGAAAACTTTGATAAAATGAGGAAAATAGTTAGAAAAAAAAACTGAAAGGTGCAGCTGCAAAGGTTAAAAGTGTTCAGGCTTGGACATTGTTTAAAAATACAATCCTAGAGGCGCAGTCCATATGTATTCCACGCAATTAAGAAAGGTGGAAATAAGGCAAAATGATTACAGGTCATGGTTAAAAGGTGAGGTGAAAGAGGCTATTTTAGCCAAAAAAACATCCTTCTAAACTTGGAAGAGGATCTATCTGAAGAAAATAGGATAAAACAATAAGCATTGTCAAGGTAAGTGTAAAACATTGATAAGACAGGTGAAGAGAAAATTTGAAAGAAGTTGGCCATAGAGGCAAAACTCATAATAAAAACTTTTAAAAAATAATATCCAAAGCAAGAAACCTGTGAGGGAGTCAGTTGGACCATTAGATGACCGATGGGTTAAAGGGGCTCTTAGGGAAGATAAGGCCATTGCAGAAAAACTAAATGAATTCTTTGCTTCCATCTTTACTAATGGGAGGATGTGGGGAGATACCAGTTCCAGAGAGGGTTTTCAGGGGGTGATGAGTCAGACGAACTGAACGAAATCACTGTGAACCTGGAAGAGATGTAGTAGGCCAGATTGACAAACTAAAGAGTAGCAATCACCTGGACCGGATGGTATGCATCCTAGGGTACTGAAGGAACTCAAAAATCACATTTCTGATCTATTAGTTAAAATTTGTAACCTATCATTAAAATCATCCATTGTACCTGAAGACTAGGGTGGCCAATGTAACCCCAATATTTAAAAAAGGCTCCAGGAGCGATCCGGGTAACTATAGACCAGTGAGCCTAACTGCAGTGCTGGGAAAAATAGTGGAAAATATTCTCAGATAAATCGTAGAGCAATAGAGCATATAGAAAGACATGATTTAATGGAACACAGTCAACACGGATTTACCCAAGGGAAGTCTTGCTTATCAAATCTGCTTAGTTTTTTTGAAGGGGTTAATAAACATGTGAATAAAGGCGAACCGATAGATATAGTGTATTTCGATTTTTAGAAGGCGTTTGACAAAGTCCCTCATGAGAGGCTTCTACGAAAACTAAAAAGTCATGGGATAGGAGGCGATGTCCTTTCGTGGATTACAAACTGGTTAAAAGACAGGAAACAGAGAGTAGGATTAAATGGTCAATTTTCTCAGTGGAAAAAGGGTAAAACAGTGGAGTGTCTCAGGGATCTGTACTTGGACTGGTGCTTTTCAATATATATATAAATGATCTGGAAAGGAATATGGACTAGTGAGTTTATCAAATTTGCGGATGATACAAAATTATTCAGAGTAGTTAAATCACAAGCAGACTGTGATACATTACAGGAGGACCTTGCAAGACTGGAAGATTGGCATCCAAATGGCAGATGAAATTTAATGTGGACAAGTGAAAGCTGTTGTATATAGGGAAAAATAACCCTTGCTGTAGTTACACAATGTTAGGTTCCATATTAGGAGCTACCACCCAGGACAAAGATCTAGGCATCATAGTGGATAATACTTTAAATCATCGGCTCAGTGAGCTGCAGCAGTCAAAAAAAACAAACAATGTTAGGAATTAAGTGGAAAATGTCATAATGCCTCTATAATCGCTCCATGGTGAGACCACACCTTGAATACTGTGTACAATTCTGGTCGCCACATCTCAAAAAAAGATATAGTTGCGATGGAGAAGGTACAGAAAAGGGCAACCAAAATGATAAAGGGGATGG
>NW_021820801.1:173055-178228 GCF_901001135.1 Rhinatrema bivittatum | reverse complement strand
GAGCATCCTGGTGACGAGTCAGTGCTGTAGGATGTGGCAGCGTGCCCGAGTGCCCAGCCATCAGGACATATCCGAGGCAGGCAGCACGCCACCAGCACAGTGAAATCATAACACACGAGCTGTAGAGAAATGCCCCCGGGGTGCAGGGTGACAGGGAACGGAAGGGTTAACAGCCCGTGCAGCTGAGGTTCTTTGCAGAATGTGGAGAATGCAGCAGACCTGGTTCTGCCAGTCTGAACGGCACCGGCTGGGGCAGCCAAAGCCCCAGCTTGCCTCTGCTCTCCCCTCTGTTAACTCGTATATCAGGGAGCCTCTGCCAGCTCCGCAGTGAACACGTAAATCGGCTCCGGATGGTTTTCCTGCTCCCCCTCCCCATAAAGCAAGGGTGTGGGAATGAGGGCCAAGTGCAGGCAACCTGCCATGCAAGTCTAGTGTGGAGCGCCTCCTACAGGCCAAGCAGCAGCAGCTCTGCTGCCTTCCCTCCTCCCTCGCCCTGCCTATGGCCAGCCCCGGGCTCCCTACATCAGCTCTTCCCTTTCACCTCAGCTCCTTTGCATAATTCGCATCATCTCTTCTAAGGCCTTATTTACCATCTGCAGCTTCATTTAAATCCTGCTTGAATAGGTTTAGCACAAAAATGCAGCAGATAATAGCAGAGGAAGCCAAGGCCAGAGCCCGCCAGTCGCAGACCAGAAACGGGGGCCTGAGAACAGCAAACTCCTGCCTCCCCCAGGGAGCTGAGGGATCGGCGTGCAGGGCCCCGAATTATCCAGCAAGGGGAGAGAGATGCGAGCATCAAGCATCACCTCCAACTGCAGACGCTTCCCAACCACCTGCATTTAAGAGCAGATTCAGGAGTTTCTTTTGTGGTGTGTGTGGGTGGTAGTGGGAGGGGATAAGATTTGCCCACATCTGATCTTTCTTCCCACTTCCTGCCTGTGTTTATTCCTGCCCAGCAAGCAGAGGGGCAGCAGGAAGCACAGCCTGAAGGATAGACATGGCACCCCCTTCCCAGATCTACACCCACCCAGCCCTATGGAAACTGATTCTGCACACAGAACATCTGTCAGGAGGAGGGGAGGGGAAGCACAGCTGTATGCAGCTGTATACAGGGACCCGATTCTCAAAGCTGGGTGTCCTGCTGAGCCCAAGCATGTACTTGGACAACGGGGGCTGTGCAACTCGGAGCAAGGGCCTTGCACACCAAGGCTCACAGGGGCATAGGGAACATCCTGCAGGCATCCTCTCCAGGAGTGGCAGAATCACAAACAGCAGCATTTCAGGAAGCTGGGTAAGCACAGAGGATCCTTAGCTGTGAGGGGTAAAGCCTGGATAAGCACAGAGGATCCTTAGCTGTGAGGGGTGAGGGGTAAAGCCTGGAAGCACAGAGGATCCTTAGCTGTGGGGAGTGAGGGGTAAAGCTGGGAAGCACAGAGGATCCTTAGCTGTGAGGGAGTGAGGGGTAAAGCCTGGGATAAGCACAGAGGATCCTTAGCTGTGAGGGAGTGAGAGGTAAAGCCTGGGATAAGCACAGAGGATCCTTAGCTGTGAGGGAGTGGAGAAGGTAAAGCCTGGGATAAGCACAGAGGATCCTTAGCTGTGAGGGAGTGAGGGGTAAAGCCTGGGATAAGCACAGAGGATCCTTAGCTGTGAGGGAGTGAGTGAGAGGTAAAGCCTGGGATAAGCACAGAGGATCCTTAGCTGTGGGGAGTGAGAGGTAAAGCCTGGGATAAGCACAGAGGATCCTTAGCTGTGAGGGAGTGAGGGGTAAAGCCTGGGATAACCACAGAGGATCCTTAGCTGTGAGGGAGTGAGGGGTAAAGCCTGGGATAAGCACAGAGGATCCTTAGCTGTGGGAGAGTGAGAGGTAAAGCCTGGGATAAGCACAGAGGATCCTTAGCTGTGAGGGAGTGAGGGGTAAAGCCTGGGATAAGCACAGAGGATCCTTAGCTGTGGGGGAGTGAGTAGTAAAGCCTGGGATAAGCACAGAGGATCCTTAGCTGTGAGAGGTAAAGCCTGGGTAAGCACAGAGGATCCTTAGCTGTGAGGGGTAAAGCCTGGGATAAACACAGAGGATCCTTAGCTGTGGGGAGTGAGGGGTAAAGCCTGGGATAAGCACAGAGGATCCTTAGCTGGGGGGAGTGAGGGGTAAAGCCTGGGATAAGCACAGAGGATCCTTAGCTGGGAGGGAGTGAGGGGTAAAGCCTGGGATAAGCACAGAGGATCCTTAGCTGTGAGGGAGTGAGAGGTAAAGCCTGGGATAAGCACAGAGGATCCTTAGCTGTGGGAGTGAGGGGTAAAGCCTGGGATAAGCACAGAGGATCCTTAGCTGTGAGGGGTGAGGGGTAAAGCCTGGGATAAGCACAGAGGATCCTTAGCTGTGAGGGAGTGAGGGGTAAAGCCTGGGATAAGCACAGAGGATCCTTAGCTGTGAGGGAGTGAGGGTAAAGCCTGGGATAAGCACAGAGGATCCTTAGCTGTGGGAGGGATTGAGGAGTAAAGCCCGGGATAAGCACAGAGGATCCTGAGCTAAGGAGGGATTGAGGAGTAAAGCCCGGGATAAGCACAGGGGATCCTTAGCTGTGAGGAGGGAGTGAGGGGTAAAGCCTGGGATAAGCACAGAGGATCCTTAGCTGTGAGGGAGTGAGGGGTAAAGCCTGGGATAGCACAGAGGATCCTTAGCTGTGAGGGAGTGAGGAGTAAAGCCTGGGATAAGCACAGAGGATCCTTAGCTGTGAGAGGTAAAGCCTGGGTAAGCACAGAGGATCCTTAGCTGTGAGGGGTAAAGCCTGGGATAAACACAGAGGATCCTTAGCTGTGAGGGAGTGAGAGGTAAAGCCTGGGATAAGCACAGAGGATCCTTAGCTGTGGGAGAGTGAGGGGTAAAGCCTGGGATAAGCACAAGGATCCTTAGCTGTGAGGGAGTGAGGGTAAAGCCTGGGATAAGCACAGAGGATCCTTAGCTGTGGGGGAGTGGGGTAAAGCCTGGGATAGCACAGAGGATCCTTAGCTGTGGGGAGTGAGGGGTAAAGCTGGGATAAGCACAGAGGATCCTTAGCTGTGGGGGAGTGAGGGGTAA
The DNA here is from genome assembly GCF_901001135.1 of Rhinatrema bivittatum. Classification (NCBI taxonomy): domain Eukaryota; kingdom Metazoa; phylum Chordata; class Amphibia; order Gymnophiona; family Rhinatrematidae; genus Rhinatrema; species Rhinatrema bivittatum. Next base: position 175,149 of record NW_021820801.1, on the reverse strand, counting down.
AGCCTGGGATAAGCACAGAGGATCCTTAGCTGTGGGGGAGTGAGGGGTAAAGCCTGGGATAAGCACAGAGATCCTTAGCTGTGGGGAGTGAGAGGTAAAGCCTGGGATAAGCACAGAGGATCCTTAGCTGTGGGGAGTGAGGGTAAAGCCTGGGATAAGCACAGAGGATCCTTAGCTGTGGGGAGTGAGAGGTAAAGCCTGGGATAAGCACAGAGGATCCTTAGCTGTGGGGGAGTGAGGGGTAAAGCCTGGGATAAGCACAGAGGATCCTTAGTGGGGAGTGAGGGGTAAAGCCTGGGATAAGCACAGAGGATCCTTAGCTGGGGGAGTGAGGGGTAAAGCCTGGGATAAGCACAGAGGATCCTTAGCTGTGGGGGAGTGAGGGGTAAAGCCTTGGATAAGCACAGAGGATCCTTAGCTGTGGGGAGTGAGGGGTAAAGCCTGGATAAGCACAGAGGATCCTTGGCTGTGGGGGAGTGAGGGGTAAAGCCTGGGATAAGCACAGAGGATCCTTAGCTGTGAGGGAGTGAGGTAAAGCCTGGGATAAGCACAGAGGATCCTTAGCTGTGAGGGAGTGAGGGGTAAAGCCTGGGATAAGCACAGAGGATCCTTAGCTGTGGGAGGGAGGGGTAAAAGCCTGGGATAAGCACAGAGGATCCTTAGCTGTGAGGGAGTGAGGGGTAAAGCCTGGGATAAGCACAGAGGATCCTTAGCTGTGAGGGAGTGAGGGGGTAAAGCCTGGGATAAGCACAGAGGATCCTTAGCTGTGGGGGAGTGAGGGGTAAAGCCTGGGATAAGCACAGAGGATCCTTAGCTGTGGGGGAGTGAGAGGTAAAGCCTGGGATAAGCACAGAGGATCCTCTGTGCTGTGAGGGAGTGAGAGGTAAAGCCTGGGATAAGCACAGAGGATCCTTAGCTGTGAGGGAGTGAGAGGTAAAGCCTGGGATAAGCACAGAGGATCCTTAGCTGTGAGGGAGTGAGGGGTAAAGCCTGGGATAAGCACAGAGGATCCTTAGCTGTGGGGGAGTGAGGGTAAAGCCTGGGATAAGCACGAGGATCCTTAGCTGTGAGGGAGTGAGAGGTAAAGCCTGGGATAAGCACAGAGGATCCTTAGCTGTGAGGGAGTGAGGGTGAAGCCTGGGATAAGCACAGAGGATCCTTAGCTGTGAGGGAGTGAGAGGTAAAGCCTGGGATAAGCACAGAGGATCCTTAGCTGGAGGGAGTGAGGGGTAAAGCTGGGATAAGCACAGAGGATCCTTAGCTGTGAGGGGGGTAAAGCTGCTGGGGGGGGATAAGCACAGAGGATCCTTACTGTGAGGGGTAAAGCCTGGGATAAGCACAGAGGATCCTTAGCTGAGGGGAGTGAGGGGTAAAGCCGGGATAAGCACAGAGGATCCTTAGCTGTGGGGGAGTGAGAGGTAAAGCCTGGGATAAGCACAGAGGATCCTTAGCTGTGAGGGAGTGAGGGTAAAGCCTGGGATAAGCACAGAGGATCCTTAGCTGGGGGTGAGGGGGTAAAGCCTGGGATAAGCACAGAGGATCCTTAGCTGTGGGGGGAGTGAGGGGTAAAGCCTGGGATAAGCACAGAGGATCCTTAGCTGTGGGGGAGTGAGGATAAAGCCTGGGATAAGCTATGGGAGGGAGGGAGGATAAGCACAGAGGATCCTTAGCTGTGGGGGAGTGAGAGGTAAAGCCTGGGATAAGCACAGAGGATCCTTAGCTGTGAGGGAGTGAGAGGTAAAGCCTGGGATAAGCACAGAGGATCCTTAGCTGTGAGGGAGTGAGAGGTAAAGCCTGGGATAAGCACAGAGGATCCTTAGCTGGGGGGGAGTGAGAGGTAAGCCGGGATAAGCACAGAGGATCCTTAGCTGGGGGGGTGAGGGTAAGGTTGGGATAAGCACAGAGGATCCTTAGCTGGGGGGGAGTGAGAGGTAAAGCCTGGGGTAAGCACAGAGGATCCTTAGCTGGGGGGGAGTGAGGGTAAAGCTTGGGATAAGCACAGAGGATCCGTAGCTGTGGGGGGAGTGAGGGTAAAGCTTGGGATAAAGCTGTGGGAGGGTGGAGGATAAGCACAGAGGATCCTAGCTGTGGGGG
>NW_021820801.1:162905-172955 GCF_901001135.1 Rhinatrema bivittatum | reverse complement strand
CAATAAGTGTCAGAAGCAGGATGTGAAGCCGGATTTACTGATCTCAGCTCTCTCTCCCACTCCTGCCCCTGAGAGCTTACCATCTAAGCTGAGGCAATAAGTGTCAGAAGCAGGATGTGAAGCCGGATTTACTGATCTCAGCTCTCTCTCCCACTCCTGCCCCTGAGAGCTTACCATCTAAGCTGAGGCAATAAGTGCCAGAAGCAGGATGTGAAGCCGGATTTACTGATCTCAGCTCTCTCTCCCACTCCTGCCCCTGAGAGCTTACCATCTAAGCTGAGGCAATAAGAGAGAAGCAGGATGTGAAGCCGGATTTACTGATCTCAGCTCTCTCTCCCACTCCTGCCCCTGAGAGCTTACCATCTAAGCTGAGGCAATAAGTGCCAGAAGCAGGATGTGAAGCTGGATTTACTGATCTCAGCTCTCTCTCCCACTCCTGCCCCTGAGAGCTTACCATCTAAGCTGAGGCAATAAGTGTCAGAAGCAGGATGTGAAGCCGGATTTACTGATCTCAGCTCTCTCTCCCACTCCTGCCCCTGAGAGCTTACCATCTAAGCTGAGGCAATAAGTGTCAGAAGCAGGATGTGAAGCCGGATTTACTGATCTCAGCTCTCTCTCCCACTCCTGCCCCTGAGAGCTTACCATCTAAGCTGAGGCAATAAGTGTCAGAAGCAGGATGTGAAGCCGGATTTACTGATCTCAGCTCTCTCTCCCACTCCTGCCCCTGAGAGCTTACCATCTAAGCTGAGGCAATAAGAGAGAAGCAGGATGTGAAGCCGGATTTACTGATCTCAGCTCTCTCTCCCACTCCTGCCCCTGAGAGCTTACCATCTAAGCTGAGGCAATAAGTGTCAGAAGCAGGATGTGAAGCCGGATTTACTGATCTCAGCTCTCTCTCCCACTCCTGCCCCTGAGAGCTTACCATCTAAGCTGAGGCAATAAGATGACAGAAGCAGGATGTGAAGCCGGATTTACTGATCTCAGCTCTCTCTCCCACTCCTGCCCCTGAGAGCTTACCATCTAAGCTGAGGCAATAAGTGTCAGAAGCAGGATGTGAAGCCGGATTTACTGATCTCAGCTCTCTCTCCCACTCCTGCCCCTGAGAGCTTACCATCTAAGCTGAGGCAATAAGTGTCAGAAGCAGGATGTGAAGCTGGATTTACTGATCTCAGCTCTCTCTCCCACTCCTGCCCCTGAGAGCTTACCATCTAAGCTGAGGCAATAAGTGTCAGAAGCAGGATGTGAAGCCGGATTTACTGATCTCAGCTCTCTCTCCCACTCCTGCCCCTGAGAGCTTACCATCTAAGCTGAGGCAATAAGTGCAGAAGCAGGATGTGAAGCCAGGATTTACTGATCTCAGCTCTCTCTCCCATTCCTGCCCCTGAGAGCTTACCATCTAAGCTGAGGCAATAAGTGTCAGAAGCAGGATGTGAAGCCGGATTTACTGATCTCAGCTCTCTCTCCCACTCCTGCCCCTGAGAGCTTACCATCTAAGCTGAGGCAATAAGAGAGAAGCAGGATGTGAAGCCGGATTTACTGATCTCAGCTCTCTCTCCCACTCCTGCCCCTGAGAGCTTACCATCTAAGCTGAGGCAATAAGTGTCAGAAGCAGGATGTGAGGCCGGATTTACTGATCTCAGCTCTCTCTCCCACTCCTGCCCCTGAGAGCTTACCATCTAAGCTGAGGCAATAAGTGTCAGAAGCAGGATGTGAAGCCGGATTTACTGATCTCAGCTCTCTCTCCCACTCCTGCCCCTGAGAGCTTACCATCTAAGCTGAGGCAATAAGTGTCAGAAGCAGGATGTGAAGCCGGATTTACTGATCTCAGCTCTCTCTCCCACTCCTGCCCCTGAGAGCTTACCATCTAAGCTGAGGCAATAAGTGTCAGAAGCAGGATGTGAAGCCGGATTTTACTGATCTCAGCTCTCTCTCCCACTCCTGCCCCTGAGAGCTTACCATCTAAGCTGAGGCAATAAGTGTCAGAAGCAGGATGTGAAGCCGGATTTACTGATCTCAGCTCTCTCTCCCACTCCTGCCCCTGAGAGCTTACCATCTAAGCTGAGGCAATAAGTGTCAGAAGCAGGATGTGAAGCCGGATTTACTGATCTCAGCTCTCTCTCCCACTCCTGCCCCTGAGAGCTTACCATCTAAGCTGAGGCAATAAGTGCCAGAAGCAGGATGTGAAGCCGGATTTACTGATCTCAGCTCTCTCTCCCACTCCTGCCCCTGAGAGCTTACCATCTAAGCTGAGGCAATAAGTGTCAGAAGCAGGATGTGAAGCTGGATTTACTGATCTCAGCTCTCTCTCCCACTCCTGCCCCTGAGAGCTTACCATCTAAGCTGAGGCAATAAGTGTCAGAAGCAGGATGTGAAGCCGGATTTACTGATCTCAGCTCTCTCTCCCACTCCTGCCCCTGAGAGCTTACCATCTAAGCTGAGGCAATAAGAGAGAAGCAGGATGTGAAGCCGGATTTACTGATCTCAGCTCTCTCTCCCACTCCTGCCCCTGAGAGCTTACCATCTAAGCTGAGGCAATAAGTGCCAGAAGCAGGATGTGAAGCCGGATTTACTGATCTCAGCTCTCTCTCCCACTCCTGCCCCTGAGAGCTTACCATCTAAGCTGAGGCAATAAGTGCCAGAAGCAGGATGTGAAGCCGGATTTACTGATCTCAGCTCTCTCTCCCACTCCTGCCCCTGAGAGCTTACCATCTAAGCTGAGGCAATAAGTGCCAGAAGCAGGATGTGAAGCCGGATTTACTGATCTCAGCTCTCTCTCCCACTCCTGCCCCTGAGAGCTTACCATCTAAGCTGAGGCAATAAGTGTCAGAAGCAGGATGTGAAGCCGGATTTACTGATCTCAGCTCTCTCTCCCATTCCTGCCCCTGAGAGCTTACCATCTAAGCTGAGGCAATAAGTGTCAGAAGCAGGATGTGAAGCCGGATTTACTGATCTCAGCTCTCTCTCCCACTCCTGCCCCTGAGAGCTTACCATCTAAGCTGAGGCAATAAGTGTCAGAAGCAGGATGTGAAGCCGGATTTACTGATCTCAGCTCTCTCTCCCATTCCTGCCCCTGAGAGCTTACCATCTAAGCTGAGGCAATAAGTGTCAGAAGCAGGATGTGAAGCCGGATTTACTGATCTCAGCTCTCTCTCCCACTCCTGCCCCTGAGAGCTTACCATCTAAGCTGAGGCAATAAGTGCAGAAGCAGGATGTGAAGCCGGATTTACTGATCTCAGCTCTCTCTCCCACTCCTGCCCCTGAGAGCTTACCATCTAAGCTGAGGCAATAAGTGTCAGAAGCAGGATGTGAAGCCGGATTTACTGATCTCAGCTCTCTCTCCCACTCCTGCCCCTGAGAGCTTACCATCTAAGCTGAGGCAATAAGTGTCAGAAGCAGGATGTGAAGCTGGATTTACTGATCTCAGCTCTCTCTCCCACTCCTGCCCCTGAGAGCTTACCATCTAAGCTGAGGCAATAAGTGTCAGAAGCAGGATGTGAAGCCGGATTTATTGATCTCAGCTCTCTCTCCCACTCCTGCCCCTGAGAGCTTACCATCTAAGCTGAGGCAATAAGTGAGAAGCAGGATGTGAAGCCGGATTTACTGATCTCAGCTCTCTCTCCCACTCCTGCCCCTGAGAGCTTACCATCTAAGCTGAGGCAATAAGTGAGAAGCAGGATGTGAGGCCGGATTTACTGATCTCAGCTCTCTCTCCCACTCCTGCCCCTGAGAGCTTACCATCTAAGCTGAGGCAATAAGTGAGAAGCAGGATGTGAAGCTGGATTTACTGATCTCAGCTCTCTCTCCCACTCCTGCCCCTGAGAGCTTACCATCTAAGCTGAGGCAATAAGTGCCAGAAGCAGGATGTGAAGCCGGATTTACTGATCTCAGCTCTCACTCCCACTCCTGCCCCTGAGAGCTTACCATCTAAGCTGAGGCAATAAGTGTCAGAAGCAGGATGTGAAGCCGGATTTACTGATCTCAGCTCTCTCTCCCACTCCTGCCCCTGAGAGTGACTCACTGTGAGGTCGTATGGCTGGCGTCTGCTCCTTAAACTATAGCAGTTGTAGAAATTCAAGTTATAAAGGCCTTCTTCTTTAGGACCAATCACTACGGAGAACTGTAAAAGAGAAATGGGGAGAAAGCTGGCTTAGGACGCGAGCCAGAGAGGAAGAGAGAGAGAACAGAAGAGTCCCCTGCTGGTCACTTACACTGAAGTTAAAAGCGTTATTCTTAACGTCCAGGCTCATCTCCCCTTCTTTCCAGCCTGGACCCTGAGCGCCACTTGCTTTTGAAATCTGTAATATTCCATGAAAATCAGATTTTAAGCTATAACATTATTCCAAACTTTCAGGAATCTGTGCAGCCCTTCCAGCCATCAGTATTAAAAGTGCTCCTACCAGAGGAGTGTCCCGTGCTGATCTAGTCTGAATGCCAGGCTTCACCTCTGCAGCTGCATCCTTCTGTTCTGTACCAGAAATGTCCAGGAACCATTTTATTTAGAAATCAAAAATAGCCCACTGCCCTCCCAGAATCCTCCCAAACACATGTATACACATGCATGCACAGCCACGTGTGTACAGACACAGAGCACAAAGTCACACACACCCAGTACACATGCATGCACAGCCACGTGTGTACAGACACAGAGCACAAAGTCACACACACCCAGTACACATGCATGCACAGCCACGTGTGTACAGACACAGAGAACAGAGCCAGACATACACCCAGTACACATGCATGCACAGCCACGTGTGTACAGACAGTCACACACACCCAGTACACATGCATGCACAGCCACGTGTGTACAGACACAGAGCACAAGGTCACACACACCTAGTACACATGCATGCACAGCCACGTGTGTACAGACACAGAGCACAGTCACAAACACCCAGTACACATGCATGCACAGCCACATGTTTACAGACACAGAGAACAGAGCCAGACATACAGCCAGTACACATGCATGCACAGCCACGTGTTTATAGACACAGAGAACAGAGCCAGACATACAGCCAGTACACATGCATGCACAGCCACGTGTTTACAGACACAGAGCACAAAGTCACACACACCCAGTACACATGCATGCACAGCCACGTGTGTACAGACACAGAGTCACACACACCCAGTACACATTCACGCACAGCCACGTGTGTACAGACACAGTCACACACACACACCCAGTACACATGCACGCACAGCCACGTGTGTACAGACACAGAGCACAGTCACACACACCCAGTACACATGCACGCACAGCCACGTGTGTACAGACACAGAGTCACACACACACACCCAGTACACATGCACGCACAGCCACGTGTGTACAGACACAGAGCACAAAGTCACACACACCCAGTACACATGCATGCACAGCCACGTGTGTACAGACACAGTCACACACACACACCCAGTACACATGCACGCACAGCCACGTGTGTACAGACACAGAGCACAAAGTCACACACACCCAGTACACATGTACACACAGCCACGTGTGTACAGACACAGAGAACAGAGCCAGACATACACCCAGTACACATGCATGCACAGCCACGTGTGTACAGACACAGAGCAGAGTCACACACACCCAGTACACATGCATGCACAGCCACGTGTGTACAGACACAGAGCACAAAGTCACACACACCCAGTACACATGCATGCACAGCCACGTGTGTACAGACACAGAGCACAAAGTCACACACACCCAATACACATGCATGCACAGCCACGTGTGTACAGACACAGAGCACAAAGTCACACACACCCAGTACACATGCACGCACAGCCACGTGTGTACAGACACAGAGCACAAAGTCACACACACCCAGTACACATTCACGCACAGCCACTTGTGTACAGACACAGAGCACAAAGTCACACACACCCAGTACACATGCATGCACAGCCACGTGTGTACAGACACAGAGCACAAAGTCACACACACCCAGTACACATGCATGCACAGCCACGTGTGTACAGACACAGAGCACAAAGTCACACACACCCAGTACACATGCATGCACAGCCACGTGTGTACAGACACAGAGCACAAAGTCACACACACCCAGTACACATGCATGCACAGCCACGTGTGTACAGACACAGAGCACAGTCACACACACCCAGTACACATTCACGCACAGCCACGTGTGTACAGACACAGAGCACAAAGTCACACACACACCCAGTACACATGCATGCACAGCCACGTGTTTACAGACACAGAGCACAAAGTCACACACACCCAGTACACATGCATGCACAGCCACGTGTGTAGAGACACAGAGTCACACACACACCCAGTACACATGCACGCACAGCCACGTGTGTACAGACACAGCACAGTCACACTCACCCAGTACACATGCATGCACAGCCACGTGTGTACAGACACAGAGCACAAAGTCACACACACCCAGTACACATGCATGCACAGCCACGTGTGTACAGACACAGAGCACAAAGTCACACACACCCAGTACACATTCACGCATAGCCTCGTGTGTACAGACACAGAGCACAAAGTCACACACCCAGTACATATGCATGCACAGCCACGTGTGTACAGGCACAAAGTCACACACACACACACCCAGTACACATGCATGCACAGCCACGTGTGTACAGACACAGAGCACAGTCACACACAACCAGTACACATGCATGCACAGCCACGTGTGTACAGACACAGAGCACAGTCACACACACCCAGTACACATTCACGCACAGCCACGTGTGTACAGACACAAAGCACAAAGTCACATACACCCAGTACACATTCACGCACAGCCACGTGTGTACAGACACAGAGTCACACATACCCAGTACACATTCACGCACAGCCACGTGTGTACAGACACAGAGCACAGTCACACACGCCCAGTACACATGCATGCACAGCCACGTGTGTACAGACACAGAGTCACACATACCCAGTACACATTCACGCACAGCCACGTGTGTACAGGCACAGAGCACAGACACACACACCCAGTACACATGTACGCACAGCCACGTGTGTACAGACACAGTCACACACACCCAGTACACATGCACGCACAGCCACGTGTGTACATACACAAAGCACAGTCACACACACCCAGTACACATGCATGCACAGCCACGTGTGTACAGACACAGAGTCACACACACCCAGTACACATGCATGCACAGCCACGTGTGTACACAGAGTCACACACACCCAGTACACATTCACACACAGCCACGTACGTGTGTACAGTGTGTATGCACAGCACACAGTCATATAACTCTGCTCTCACTTACCATTTTTTTGGCTCGTGGCCGGGGGACTGTTGTTACTTTGCAATTTCTGATCCAGGCTCCCCTGCTGTAACTCAATGGCCAAACCAGAAGAAACAGAGAGGTTCTCCAGGGAACTCTTAAACTGGACCCTGAGAAACAAATATCGCTATCACTCCCCCGACAAGCAGGCAGGCTGCAGACGGCACGATGCTAAACGATAGCTCTCTTGCTGAGAAGTTTATGCCATACGTAAAGACGTTACCTTCCACCCCCACCAGAGCACGTCACTGGGACGTTATGACAGTCGCTTTTAGCCTCGGTTCTTATGAAAAGTCTTTATTAGATTGTCCCACCGTTTATAAGTTTTAAATGGCTAGACCAAGCTCAAACAAACCTGGTGTGCTACTAGGTCATTAGGGGAACATTGGATTCTTTCAGTATTCAAATTTGGGGGAACAGGGGTTGCAGGAAGAGAGCAAACGTCTGAAATTTGCCTTAAGAAATGCATTGGAACTAGAATTAAGGCTTGATCAAATATTGCCTTATCTCAGCCTCCTTTATAAGATCTTTCTACTGCTGGTATGTAAGTGAGCAAGAAACGTCGTCCTAAACATAGCAGGAAGAAAAAGCAAAACTATGCATCTGTAAGGGTCTCTGCTGTTAAGTTATGTGCATCACACTTAATGCGGCTCAGGAGACGTCCCTGTTACAAGATGCAAAGTCCCAGGACATAGAGGTATCTGCATCGCATCTAATGCGGCCCAGGAGACTTCCCTGTTACAAGATGCAAAGTCCCAGGACATAGAGGTATCTGCATCGCATCTAATGCGGCCCAGGAGACTTCCTGTTACAAGATGCAAAGTCCCAGGACATAGAGGTATCTGCATCGCATCTAATGCGGCCCAGGAGACTTCCCTGTTACAAGATGCAAAGTCCCAGGACATAGAGGTATCTGCATCGCATCTAATGCGGCCCAGGAGACTTCCCTGTTACAAGATGCAAACTCCCAGGACACAGAGGTATCTGCATCGCATCTAATGCGGCCCAGGAGACTTCCCTGTTACAAGATGCAAACTCCCAGGACATGGAGGTATCTGCATCGCATCTAATGCGGCCCAGGAGACTTCCTGTTACAAGATGCAAACTCCCGGGACATAGAGGTATCTGCATCGCATCTAATGCGGCCCAGGAGACTTCCCTGTTACAAGATGCAAACTCCCAGGACACTGAGGTATCTGCATCGCATCTAATGCGGCCCAGGAGACTTCCTGTTACAAGATGCAAACTTCCGGGACACTGAGGTATATGCATCGCATCTAATGCGGCCCAGGAGACTTCCTGTTACAAGATGCAAACTCCCAGGACACTGAGGTATATGCATCGCATCTAATGCGGCCCAGGAGACTTCCCTCTTACAAGATGCAAACTCCCAGGACACTGAGGTATCTGCATCGCATATAATGCGGCCCAGGAGACTTCCCTGTTACAAGATGCAAACTCCCAGGACACTGAGGTATCTGCATCGCATCTAATGCAGCCCAGGAGACTTCCCTGTTACAAGATGCAAACTCCCAGGACATGGAGGTATCTGCATCGCATCTAATGCGGCCCAGGAGACTTCCCTCTTACAAGGACCCCACAGCACATTTTTTACCCTCACACGCACGTTCCAGGAACGTACAAGACTCATCTATGGAGCTGGGCAGGATTAGTACAGCTTCTGAGCGGCACTTTCTGTAGATAAGGAATATATGAGGCTTGTTTTTTGGTTTCAGCTGCCTTCAGTCCTTACCTTTTCTGTGTGACATTAATGACAATGGTCATCGAGTCTGTCCAATTGTTGTTCAGAATACAGGCATCAGATTCCTGTCCCTGCTGAGATGGAAAAGCCACAGCTCAGAGAATGGAGAGACCTTTCAGGGTTATGTACTACGAATGAGTTGGGGACTGCTCCCGTTCTGCAGCTAACCTGGGGAGGGTGTCCTAGTGTCTGCTTAAGGTGCCTTTCCATGCACAAGGAAATATTACTGGAAACGTGTGCTCTTCGGTTTGCTCTTGCAATCACCAGGGTGATGTGTCTCTATGCCCCAAGTCTCTCTTATTGTATCGTGCTGAAGCGAGATGGCCAGGGGTTAGTGTGTGTGTATGTGCTACAGCAGATTACAAGCTGCGGGGGCCAGAGACCCAGGCCCTGGCTGAAAAAGACCATCCTGCCTTGTTCTCATCCTAGGCAGGGGCAAGACAAGATGGGAAAATACTAGGGGGGGGGGGGGGGTGTCTGTGCATGAAATAAAATCAAGTGTAAATATAGACAACTCACCACAGAAGAGAGGATCTCACCACTCCTAGATCTGGTCAAGCTCATCCTTATCTGGCAAAAGAAAACGATTGTGTCTGAGTCTCCCAGGGAAGAAAAGCTCCTAGAGCAGACCCCCACCCAGCAGTGTGGTTCCTGGACAGGACCGATCAATCCCCAGAGAAAATAAAGAGAGGCAGAAATACTTAACATTTCTACAGCGCTACACAGGGTAGGAGGAGGAGAGAAGCAGCACACGTTAGACAGAGGAGAAGGTGGCATTTCTCCTATTTAAAGAAAACGCACCTGCAGTGGAGAAATTAGAGTCCAGCACGGGCAGAGAGAGGTGAGAAATGTGAGCCTGGATATGAAAGCTGCGAGCTGGCCGCAGTCACGAGAAAAGCAGTCGGATCACAGAGGATTAGGAATGGGGGGGAAATAGGCGACAGATGAAGGAGGGTGCACTCTGCTAGAATCAG
>NW_021820801.1:153230-162425 GCF_901001135.1 Rhinatrema bivittatum | reverse complement strand
TCACCCCCCTGGAGCCCGCTCTCGCCCCAACACTTACCGGCCGGCTTTCCTGCTCGGCGAGGGGAGAGCCCCCGGGACGCACGCTGACCTTAGCATGCAAGCTCCCATTGATGTAAAATCCGAAGCTGGTGACGTGGACGTAGGCTCGTGTCTCCCCCTGTGAACACACAGCTCTGAACGGTTAGTGCCTCGCATCTCGGGGCCCCTCTCCCTTCTACCAACCACGATGACCACACGATCACGTTTAACCAATTCTAAACTGTCCCAGCAACCCATGGTCCTGAACCTGCAGGAGGATTCACAAATACAGGCGGTGCACACACGTGCACACCACAAACCATACGTGCGCACATTCTCAGTGCAAACCCACACGCCGTGCACATGCTTCCTATCCTCGCACGCTCTCGGTCCAGGCACGACACACCACACGTGCACACCCGGCACACCACAAACCATACGTGCACACATTCTCAGTGCAAACCCACACGCCGTGCACATGCTTCCTATCCTTGCACGCTCTCGGTCCAGGCCATGGCAAGAAGAGGAAGCTGGGTTCTTTCCTGCAATACTACACATCAGTCCGGATCAGTGGGTTTTGCATCCCTACTAACAGGTGGAGGCAGAGAACAAAACTTTGAGGCACTGCTACGTAACCGAGAGGGCCACCTGCAGTCCCACAGGATTGACCTGTACCCCCAGCCAAGATAAACCTCAAACCCCCCCACCAGGGCTAGATCCGTCACCTTCAGATCTACCAAAAAAAAAACCCACGTGCAACTGAAGAACTCTTAGAAACATTTTACAACGACCAGCAGGAAAAAACCACAGTCTTTCGGCAGCGACGGGGAGGATCTCTGCGCTGATCTGTGGTATTACAGGAACGAACATTAGCAGCTGAGAACCAATGTTCCTCTCCTGAACATACCCAGATCAGTCCAGACCCGTGGGATGTACCCAAGCACCCCTAAGACCCGCAGGCAGGACACTCTCACCTCCTCCACCTTAGGCCATTTAGTGGCTCGATAGATGGGGTCTCTCCTTAGGGCGTTGGCCTTGTGGAGCAGCAAAACAAACTGAGGAGAAACCATCAGGATGGGGATCTGAGGTCCCCTGACTGTCATCAGATTCCCCTGTGGTGGAGGAGGGACAGGAGGGGGTGGGGGACAGAGGAGGAAGCGAATCCACAGCTTCTCCAGCTACCACTAGCTCCTTCCCACAATCTCCAGCGGAAATAGAGAGCCCCCTCCCCCGAGGTCCTCAGTCGCTTTGCCGGATGAACAGAGGCCCCCCCCCCCAGGTCACCCCCGATGATGTCCTTCCACCCCCTGCTGCACAGGCAGTGCAGAGGGAACGGCTATTGAGAAGCGCAGACCAAGTCGCCACACGTGGCTTTGGCGCCGTCCTACACGCGGCGTGCTGACACCACAGGCAGGCTGTCCATGCGCCAAAGTCAGAGCGGCGTCCTGAAGAAAAACCAGCCAAGCAGCATGCGGGAGAAGGCACCCTCCGCCGTGCACACGCAAGAGCTCTGGGGTACTGGCTACAAACGCTTATGATTGCAATAGCTAACCTTGCTTATTATAGCGGATAGCATATATTTATAGTAACCTGAGGCTTAATCCTTTCATTGGAATTTTAAGTTACGACCCATTTTAATATCTAATTTTATCTCATCCAAAGCTACCTTTGGTATGTTTATTTTGCACTTATTTTATTAATTGCTTATGTTTTTTGTTTATTTTGTATCTATATTGTAGTTTATAATTTATTTATATGATTTATCCTTTTAACTGATTGTAAACCGCATCGTGATATTCTAATTGAATGACGGTATATAAAAATTAATAAATGAACACTGAAAAACCTTCAAACCACACCCGTGATGAGGAATGTCCCTGCAGGCAAATGGCGTATCTAACAACCTCCCGCAAACCTCCGGATCCCCTACGAAGAAGAGAGGAAGGGAATCCCCAGATCAGCTCCTGCTGCCCCCTGTGTACTCATCGCTGTGTCCCATCTGCTCCTGCTGTAAAAGAAAAAGGCAACACCCCCCCCCTCTTTTTTTTTTAACAGCTAAAAGGCACAAAACAGGATACTTCCCTAACAAAGAAGGTGAATCTTTAGGAGGGGGGACCTCAGAGCTTTTGGCCAACTAGGGATAAGCACCAGCCAGGGGTTCCCAACCCCCGAGTCGCCCCACTCCACCTGAGGGATGGTCCGCGAAGGAGCCTAGCACCTCAGGGAACCAACATTTATTTTATTTTATTTTGAACTTTTATATACTGACATTCATGTAGAGAAATTACATATCACATCGGTTTACAGTGAAACAAAAACATTGCAAAAAGCATTACAATGCACAGGGGTTACAATGAACTGGGAGAACAGGGTAGAACTAAATTTACTATTAGAGAAACTGTCGAAAGAACAAAATCTGACTTGAAGCAATAAATGTGAATACATATAAAATAGAGCTTATGACCGATAATACGCTATTAAGAGCAGTCCACTCTAGTCCAGATGGTGAGTACAACCAGAGCGGAGATGAGAGCATTCCTCGTTGGCAGGAGGTTCCTCTGGTTAAGGAAATTCCATGGAACTTCCATAGAAGTTGGAACATGGAAATTCCAACTTCTAAAATGTTTCCTTTCCAGAGACTACAGGTTTGCACCTCTGCCATCTGCTGGCGGCAGAGAAATACTGAGGGACTGCAGGTGGCACTCAGTTAAGTAGCAATGCCTCAAAGTTTTGTTCTCTGCCTCCATCTGCTGGTAGGAATGCATAAACCCACTTGCCGGGACTGATCTGGGAATGTATAGGAAAGTGCAGATCTTATTTATTACTTTTATTTTGTTGCCCTGTTGGGGCAAAGACCCTACATACTTTGTAGCTGAAGACTGTATTTTCACTTTAAAAACTGTCACAGCCAGGCACAAAGTTCACAAGGGTAGGATTCTGCTTGAAAAGAATGAACAAAGATGTGTATCCCCCTTCTCTCCCCCATTCACCACAGAATGCCTTCTCTCAATGCGTTAGAAGGATGCACAAAAATATGTTCATGCAATACATGAGTGTATCTGCTCCCCCCCCCCATGCAATCTTTTCAGTGCATTGGAAATGGGCAACTTTCAGCCAGTCGATGCGCAGGGCTAAAATTTATTTTTACCTGTTGAAATTGTTTTGAAAATTGCCCTCTAGGAACACGTAGAAGCTGTTAAAGCCACTAACGTTTCCTGAGTCTGCAGATGAGTGCAGAATGAGCTTTCTGAGACAGTATAACTGTTACAGCTGGCCACTTGGATGAAAGGGATGGGTGGGTATCAACAGCTGGGAATGGTCTCCCTGGAACCTCTGAAGAGTGGGAAATTAAAAATGAGAGAGGGGTGCGATGCCGGGAAGGCATGACAGCAGCTGAAAAGAACAAGAAGGAAGCTGCTTCCCCTCAGCAGCATGCAAGAGAGCACGAGCTACCAAAACCAGTCAAGAAATGCAATGATAGTGATCTCGCTGATATGCTTCGTTTATTACTGTTTATAAAAAAAAATTATTGCTGGGAAGAGGGAAGGAAAGTTAAGAGGCCAAGCAGCTAAGAAAAGGTACAGGAGAGTAAGGAACCCCCTTAGCATTTTCCGGTACACAAAGCAGCAGACGGTATAAAAACTGCATCAACACGCATGCGCACATCGCTCTCATAGGGGCCGCGAGTGACCACGTGCCACCCGTGACGTTCCCGGGCGCTGTTCTTGGATAGGCTATATATAGTCCACGTGATACTGCGCCTGGGAAACACGGAAGTAGTGAGGGCAGAAAAGGCGGAAAGTAAGTAAAAAGAGGATGGCAACGCGAGGCAGAGTCATAACGGGGTACAGATGCTTACCTTCAGCTGCAGCTGTGAATCCCGCGCCACAGCGCCACCGAGATACAGCAGAAGCAGGCAGGGAAAAGAACAAGCAGTGACGCGTCAGTCTCCGCTCCGCCATCACTACACGTCACCACAGCAACTTACCGGAAGTGGCGGGCATGGACTTCCTACCGGCCAATGAAACGAAGGACACTCAAACAAAGGCGTCCTCCGCTCCGCCTATCAAACGGTTGGCAAAGGGCACCAATCAGAAGTAGCGCTGGCGGGTTCACCTTCCGGTTCTCATAGCCAGCGCCTGACAACCCCTTCGTGATCCGTGCCCTGTGCATTGTGGGACGTGTAGTCCGGCTTCCCAATACCAAGACCTACCAATACTGACCAATTTGCATACTCACAATTACGGACAATTTCGTAGTACTGAGCAGAGTTTTTTTGAACCCATGTCGTCATTTTGGACCTTACACAAGTTGGGTTTTTAACCCAATCACAAACGGAAACCGACCATAGCGGCGTACAGACAGGCATTACAAGAGGTACCAGATATGGACTGTTGTGTCTCTTTTATTTATATATATATATATATATATAAATATATATATATATATATATATAGTCGCTGTATTACACTATCCAGCAAGGGCTTTCACACTATCCAGCAAGGCTTTCTGCAATGCTTTCGAGAGATACCTACATGGTCAGAAAGCTTACAATATCGAGAGCTGCATATATAAATTTTTGCAGCAATATTTTATGACCCCTTAGCAGGGCCTTTAAAGCTAAAATCACAGAGTCACCCTTATGCCTGAAATGCAAATGGAGGAGGGTACATACTCTCATTGCTTTTGGTCTTGCTCATTGATATTGGCAGCATTCTGGTCGCAAGTAGTGATACGGGTGTCAACTCCTAAAGAATTCCAAGGCCCGGTACAGGATGGCCATAGACGAGTCCAGATTTATTCGGTAAAGCGGGATTGATAGGAAGAAGGTGATTCTCACGAGGTGGGTGACTGAGGAAGCCCCAAAGCATGAACATTGATTGTTCACCTTGCTTATGAAATTATATACTTTAGAGTATAGCAGTGTCAAATTTACCTCAGCTAAGCGTAGGTTAGAGGTAGAAAAAATAATGCTTATCTGCGCCCATCTAACTGGTCAAAGAGCCTTCAATATATAGATTCCTCAAGTTGAGAGTCCTTCTTGACAGCATTATGCTAGGGCTTCATAGGCAACTGATAAAGTAGACACATGGGGAGGGAGTGGGGGGGCTGGCAATTTCCTTACTTCCTTATACACTTACTTGGTATCTATAGCAGTGTGACTGATGATTGGCTGTTAAGACGTGTGATTTGCTCAGAGCATGAAGACAGACTATGAATCCTGCTGGTATTCAGAGGATGTCAGTTCTTTATTTATGGACTGTCAAAATTTTTTCTGTATCTTTTTATGTTGACACTGTAATGTTCATTGTTTGGTACATGAGGGTTCCAAGTTGTCATGGATGTACTTCGCTATTTGCCTGTCAAAGATGTTTGGAAATTAATAAATATATTTCACAAAAAAAAAAAAAAAAAAAAAAAGTTATCTGAACGTCCCTGCTCTTGCTCTGCTAATTATCCAAGGTGGTGTTAGATTAATAATAGATGTAGACCACAGACAACGCAGAGATAGATCCATAGCAAGAGCAGTGCAGTGCTATCCAGTGTGGCCACTGCGGCATTCCTCGGACTGCAAGACAGCTCCTTGGGTATCATCCATTACCCAGTTGACCAGCAGCAGTGAGTGGCATTGGGT
The DNA here is from genome assembly GCF_901001135.1 of Rhinatrema bivittatum. Taxonomy (NCBI): domain Eukaryota; kingdom Metazoa; phylum Chordata; class Amphibia; order Gymnophiona; family Rhinatrematidae; genus Rhinatrema; species Rhinatrema bivittatum. The sequence continues at coordinate 156,772 of NW_021820801.1, read as the reverse complement.
CACAGTAAGCATATATTCCCAGTTTCTGTAGCTGCTGCTGCTGCTCCTTATGTGTTCCTGATTAGCTCGTACTCACCATGGGGACACATTATGCATTCTTACAGGGTAATTTTTAAAGGAAAATGTTAACGTAATATACTACTATCATAGTAATTTTAAAAAAGCACATTTAACCTGCGTGAGCGCACTTAGAGTTGCCAACTTCCCATAGATCAGGACTGGACACTTGAGTACTGGGGGGGGTAGCTTTTGTACATCCCATTGGCCCTGAATCCATGTGGCTACACGCTAGGAAATGGGAAAATTACCTGATAATTTCGTTTTCCTTGGTGTAGGCAGATGGCCTCAGCATCCTGCTCACGGCTGCTCGTGAACAGTGCCAAGGATTCGCCTGCGGAGTGGATATCGATTCCAAGAGATTACGGGTAAACCGTCATCCAGTCCCTAGATCAGGGCATCTGTAATCTTACTGGGGGTCAGTGTTTATTTTGGTTGTGTACAGTTACAGTTATCCATTTTTAATCATATTTTTAATCAAGTTTTTTCAATAGTATGTCCACAGTAGCTTTTGAAGAGAATACTGAAAGGCTGAGGTCACTGCAGGGGTGTATCTAGGGTTTCAACTTTGAAACCTGTCTCCATCTACTGGCAGGGGAGCATATAACCTATTAGTCCTGAGACCATCAGACTACATGCTAGGAAATGAAGTTTCCAGCCTAGAGAGCAGCAGTATAATTTCATTGACCTTCCAAGAAAACACTGGGGTAAGCTACCTCAAGCAGTGGTTGCAACTTTAAACTGCAGTGGCATAACAGCATCGGACTTTAAAGAAACGTGGAGGACCTGCATGGAAGGACCACGGTTAGAACCCAAACTTTGATGAGCATGGAGATGTGGGATTTTTCACAACAGCCTCACTATCCTTGGTAATATGACATAGAAGGGGGCCTGGACATATGGCTCTAGTATTGGGCTTGTAAGAAGCAAAGTTAAATGGTCTGGCAGCAAAGGTGGAGGAGGTCGTCACTGTGACAGAATTTGGGCATGCTTGGGACAGATTTGGAGGGCAATGATGAGAAAAGGGCCAACAGTCAATTGGAAGGCGAATTTGTGTTGGGTTGTGTATGAGAATTTATATAGGCATCAACCCAAAGTGGACAACTCTCAATTGGGCAGATTAGATGGACCATTTAGGTCTTATCTGCTCTTGGCATCTTTGAAATGCTGGGGAATTGGGGATACATGGTCAGGATTCCCAGAGGAGTAGCAGATAGAGTGCTACTGATATTTACAGGAAGCTGGCAATACTGTCGCCCTCCCAGGAGCCTCCCACCCTGCTCCAGTATTTCCCCCTGGTGAAGGTGTGGATCTGTGTGTGACACACTGTCAGGGCTGGTGCAGGGTATTAGGTGCCCTAGATGAACCTTACAGCTTTGCGCCCATCCCACCCCTGGCCCTCCCCATTCATAATTAAAAATGATGCATTTATAATAACAGATTTTATATGAAAAGGACAAGTACAGTCTTCTGAGGCAAAACCATCACTTCCAACAGATATTTGCATGCACCGTCGTGGTAGCAACCAGAAAACCCCGCAAAAAAGACACACTCACAACCCACTCCCTTCCCTTCCCGCTCTCTCACCCCAACTCCTTCCCATCCCCTTTCCTTTTTAGAGAGAGGGAAGGGAAACTGAGCTGAGTGAGTGGGAAGGGAAGGACAGGGTGAGGTGACTGAGTGAGAACTCCCTCTTCCCTTTTCAGTCAGCTCAGCTACCCCTTCTCTTCCCTCCCTGCAGCGAGGGGAAGAGAAAGTTCTCACTCACTCTCCCTTCCCTTTTTATCAGCTCAGCTCCCCCGTCCCTCCCCTCACTTCTCACTAAGAAGGACCTAGGAGGGGTGTAAGGGGAGGGAAAAGTTCTCTCTCTCTCTCACTAATCCTCCACTCTCCTACCTTTTTCTTCACTGCCTGTGCCTGGCGTCTACCTCCTGCCCAACTCTTCTTCCTGCCCACAGGGGTGTGTGAACCTCATGAGCACATCATGAAAAACTATGGCACCATGGGTTCTTTTCTGATGCCCGCAGAGGATGAGAATCTCATGGGAACATCATTAAAACTATGACACCTTGGTTCTTTCCTATGCCTGCAGGGGATAAGAATCTCATGGGAACATCATTAAAATTATGACACCTTGGTTCTTTTCTATGCCTGCAGGGGATGAGAATCTCATGGGAACATCATTAAAACTATGACACCTTGGTTCTTTTCCTATGCCTGCAGGGGATGAGAATCTCATGGGAACATCATTAAAACTATGACACCTTGGTTCTTTTCCTATGCCTGCAGGGGATGAGAATCTCATGGGAACGTCATTAAAACTATGACACCTTGGTTCTTTTCCTATGCCTGCAGGGGATGAGAATCTCATGGGAACATCATTAAAACTATGACACCTTGGTTCTTTTCCTATGCCTGCAGGGGATGAGAATCTCATGGGAACATCATTAAAACTATGACACCTTGGTTCTTTTCTTATGCCTGCAGGGGATGAGAACCTCATGGGAACATCATTAAAACTATGCCACCATGGTTCTTTTCTGATGCCCGCAGGGGATGAGAACCTCATGGGATTGTGAACAAAACTATGGCACCGAGGTTCTTTTTTTATGCCTGCAGGGAGTGAGAACCTCATGGGGATGTCATCAAAACTATGGCACCGAGGTTCATTTCTTATGCCTGCAGGGAGTGAGAACCTCATGGGGATGTCATCAAAACTATGGCACCTTGGTTCATTTCTTATGCGTACTTGTGCTGGGAATACCGCAGGCATGTCATCAAGACTATACTATGGTTCTTTATTTCCTCCCCTCTGGGGGTGGAAACTGGGAACCCCACAGGCACGTGGTTTTGATTGTGGGACTGAGTTTTCCTTGTTCTGCTTGACCTGACCACAGCATTTAAGACTATCGATCACAAAATTCTTGTTAAGCACCTAAGTGACATTGGGATGAGTAGCTTAGGTTTACAGTGATTTCCTTCTTTCTTTCATGGTAGAACTCAATGTATAGAGTTACGTGGGCAGGAATCAAATGTGTGCCACAGGGTTCCATCCTTCCAGCCTCTTTATTCTCTCTCTCTCTATCTATATCTATATATTTCTCTCATCTGTCATGTTTTGTCTGATCTTGATGTTGGACATGATATCTATGCAGACGATATCCAATATTTGTTCTGATTAAAACTTCTTAACATGAAGCTCGTGATGGAATTTATTTGGCATTTTTTATATACCAACAACCGTTTGCACATTGTATCGGTTTACAATTAACTTGGAAATTATAGGCTAGGCCTTTACATGGAACAGATAACTGTAGGTAAAAACAGGAACAAGAAAAACCAAAATTACATAAAATACAGAAAAATCTAGAACTTATTTACATAATTACAAAGATAATCAATGGCAAAAACGGGGATTCCAGATTACAATTATTATGGTGGGGGTAGGCCTGTAGGAAGAGCATGTTTTTAGTTTTTTTTTTTTA